>NW_020950417.1:2752821-2838929 GCF_900497805.2 Vombatus ursinus | reverse complement strand
CACACACACACACACACACACACACACACACACACACACACACACAAACTTAAGAACACCTGGTCTAAAGGCACTAGGGAGTCATTGAAAGTTTCTCAGTGGGGTCAGACCTGTTCCTTAGGAAGGTTACTTAGGCAGCTGTGTGGAAGATGAATTGTGGAAGGTACCACTGGAGGAAGAAAAGTCTCTTAGAAAATCATTAGAATTATCCAGATGAGAGGTGATGAGTGCCTGAACTATGGCGATAGCAGCGAATGTAGAAAGGAGATAGATATGAGTTAATGCTGTGGAAACAGACGACCAGGTAACTGATTGAGGCCAAAGGAAAAGAGAAGAGTAAAGGCTTATGGGGGAAAGGTTCACTTTACACATAAAGTAGCGAATTGAAACTTGGTTATCTCTACTAGCCTGTTTGGTTTGCTCTGGTGTAGGCCTGGTAGAACACCATGTCATCTTGCATTTGGGTTTCAAAAGTAGCCCCTCCTCTTCCCTCCACCCCAAACAGGAAGCCATGCACTAATATCTCCTGACATGTAATATGCCATATACTGTTTAGAGTAACAGTAATCACAGGGTGTTGAGCGTATTAAGAGAAAGTGGAAAAGTCAAGGGATAATAACTGGAAAAGCAATCATTTAACTAGGCTCAGAAGAGAGCTGAAACAAGAATACTTCTAGATGCTTTCCTTTTTTTTCCCTAGATGTTTTTATGGGTTAATAAAGTAAATACCTCCTTTCTAAAAGGATGTATTTAGGAAGCTAAACTGTTCGCCTTTTTTATGAATGATCTATTTTACAGAGCTTAAAAATATGTCAAGCTTAACTGCAGTAAATCCTTCTCTTGCTGTAATAGAGTAATGTAAGCAACTTGGGTTGCCGTTTAAACAATTCCCAGTGTGTGGCATAGCCAGTGCAGTTTGAAATGCCTCTGTCTTTCTAAACAGAAACAGATGTTAGAACAGCAGAGCTGTGCAGAAGTCATTCTTCAAACAGTAGATTAAAACATCTGTCAGGAGTGTTGGAAGGGGCCAGACTAGAAGCAGTAACATCAGCTGGACCTGCCAATCATGAGCCCTGACATGGAGAGGGGGATGGGGAATGTCGGCATTGGAAGGAGGAGGAAGAACATTGGGGGAAGAGGAGTCCCAAAGCCCTTGTAGTTTTTAAAGGTTGTTTTTGAAATGTCCATCGCCAGAATATCCTGCTTCAGGCCATAGAACTATCCCTTTGGCCTATCCAATAACACAAATCCCTTGGACTGAATTTCTTAGGTCTTCACGAACGTGCCACTCTTCTGTTCCCAGTGACATTGAATCTAATACCTTGAAGGAGACTGTGAATGCCTGAAGAATAAACCAGACAATTTGGGGATTCCTGGTGTAATGATCTTCAGGGTGCCCTTCCTAGTCCTGAGAAACTTCTGCTCATTGGTTTAATGAGTTTGGGGAGATTGACTGGTCTCTTTAAGCCTACCTTAATGCAGAAACTGTTCTCACCTTCATTTTTCATGTAACTTGCCAATATCTTGAAACTGGTAGGAAGGGAGCATGTCACAATTTCAACATCTAACATAGCTTTTATGAGAGTGGGAGAGAGTAGGAGAGTGAGGGAGCCTAGAGGCCAAGCTCTTATTTTAGAAATGAGGAACCTGATGCCCAGAGATGCAAAGTAAATCCCAATTTCAGATTCTTGTGGCATAGAATAAGAAAACAAACCTTGTTTCTGTAGCTGCCAATTCAAAGAAAAAAAAACTGCTGTCTCTGATATGTCACAAGATTGTACAATATTTTTTTTCCTCTCCCCACTTTGGTTTCCAGAGCTTTTGACTCTCATTTACATGGGGATAACTGCTATTGCTCTGATAGCAACACAGGATATAATGGATGTCTAGTCCAGTCAAGACCAGGTTCTCTTAAAGCAAAACTCCCTATTATAGGAAATTGCAATCCCCTCCATAAGATTTCTGGCTCTAGCATCAAACTTTCTTGATGTGAAATGTGAGCCTGGGAAAGAGACCTGTCTCACCTAAATAATGCCTTTAGGGAACAGGGGTACTCCAAGGCCATGTGAGGCACACCTGTGCACCATGAATTTTGCTAGGTATGGCCTGAAATTTTGAATGCTGTTATTGCAGACAAAAGAAAACTTATAAATAATTTTATTTGATGTTCACCTTATTTACCCCACATATGCATTAGGGTAAGCATAGCACTAACAAAATAAATAAAACTTGTCTACTATATTTGGTTCCTAAACTCAAAATATCAAACCTTGAACTTGAACATCAGTTTTCGTTGAGTTATTTGCAAGTGGCAAATAACTCAATGAAAACTGATGTTCTTATTAAACTTCATATATGTGAGCCTCCCAAGTCTCTCAGACTGTTGTCAAATGTTCAGTGTCCTGGTAATGGTCACAACAAAGAATAGTGTGTCCTTTAATAAGCTTCAGGTCTCCTGATTAAACATCAAATGCTCTGTTTGGCCCCCTCTTACATTTTTAATCTTATATCTTATCCTCCCAGCCCTTTCTGCATACACTCTGATGCAGTGACACTGTCCTCTTTTTCATTTCTTGAACAAGCCCCTCCATATCTTGACTGGCATTTTCACTTGCTGTCTCCCAAGCCTACATTTCCACCTTCTTGTTTCTCCGGCTTCCTTGGAGTTTCAGCTAAAATCCCACCTTCTACAGGAAACCTTTCCTGATTCTGCTTTAATGGTAGTGCCTTCCCTCTACTGATTTCCTCCAACTTATTATGTCTATATCATGTTTGTGCAAAGGTATTTGCATGTCATCTCCCCCATTAGACTGTGAGCTCCTTGATATTGGGGAATGCTTTTTTTCTTCTTTTGCCTTTCTTTGCATCTCCAGTGATTAGCATAGTATCCGACACATAGTAGGTGCTTTTAAAATGTTTGTTGATCAACTGACTGTTGTGAGAAAAAAAGGTTTGAGAACCACGTTTGTTGAAGGCATCCTAAAATATTGACTCTGAACACCGGTCAGATAGGATGGCATTCTTTAAGATTCTTAAGATCCCTTTCTAGAGCAGCAAAGGTACAAGGGTCTATTCCTGGATTCTTAGAAAAGACCTGAGATTATCTCTAGATTATCATAGCTACATTCCTTCTGAAAGGAACTTCAGCCTGGCAGATTCTATTCAGTAGGATAGAACTTGTCCTTAGAGTATTATGGGATGCTGGGGAATGCTAGAGCAAACTAGTAGTCTTCAATAGACTTTGTGGTCCTGAAATATGGACAGCTTAGAATCTCTTCAAGAATTCTCTTTTGATGTGTCAACAAAGGAATTGCCTCCTTTCTTGATGATATACCTCTCGCTCATGAAATGTGACTGTGTCCTTTCTTTTTCACACAGTAGGCCCCCAATGTTAGGACCGTACAGTTTGGAAAAGGGCAGTATATTTGTTCATTTATTCCTACATTTTGTCATTAATTAATTCGTCATCTATTAAGCACCTGCTGTGTGATAAGCATTGCGCCTGTCATTTCAGGAGATTGAAAGATAACTTTAGAATGTGAGCCCTGTCCTCATGGAGTTCACAGTCTATCAACAGTCTATCTAAACTAATAGATGACACCATATAATAGCCATAATGCAAGTTTTAATAATTCAATTCAACAAGCATTTATTCATAGTCTTCTATGGATTAAATGAGGTAACATGTAAAGTACTTTTCAAATCTGAAAGTGCTATGTAGAGGCTATTATTATTGTTGTTGTTGTTGTTGTTGTTGTTAAGCAGAAATAATGCTAAGCACTGGGAACATAAAGAAAAATGACCTTAGGGAGGTCTTATTAAACATTGTATATTCTTGTTATGTATTCTCATCATTTCCTACCTGGCTGTTCTCCTGGACTTCATCATTGTCCCCAGAAGCTCTTCTTCCTGCAAGTTCATATCAGCTCATGAATAGGCAGTTTTCAGATGAACAAATTAAAGCCATCTACAGTCATATGAAAAAATGCTCTAAATCACTATCAATTACAGAAATGCAAATCAAAACAACTTTGAGGTACCCCATCGTACCTATCAGATTGGTTAACTTGACAAAACAGGAAAATGATAAATCTTGGAGATGTAGGAAAATTGGAACACTAATGCATTGTTGGTGGAGTTGTGAAATGATCCAACCATTTTGGAGAGCAATTTGGAACTATGCCCAAAGGACTATAAAAATGTGTATACCCTTTGACCCAGCAATAACACTTCTAGGACTGTATCCCAAAGAGACCACACAAATGGGAAAAGGACCCATATATACAAAAATATTTATAGCAGCTTTTCCTGTGGTAGCAAACAATTGGAAATTGAAGGGATGCCCATCAATTGGGGAAGGGCCGAACAAGTTGTGGTATATGAATGTAATGGAATACTATTGTTCCACAATAAATGATGAGCAACCTGGCAGGCAGCCAAGATGGTGGTGCCCGTGTTGTCGGCATGCAGCACGTAGGTGCTGAAGGCTCCCGTGGGGCCCTGGCCTCCAGCTCCTACTGACCTGGCCACCCCGGCTCTGCCAGCCCAAGCCTTTCACCCCGGACTGGCAGATCAGCTGACCTCCCGCTGGCAGTTGCAACCCCGCTTCACTGCCAAGTATTTCGGGTGGTTTCAGGCGGCCTCCGGGGTGACCCCGTGTTCATAATGGGAGAGAGAGTAGCTAATTAAGGCCAAAACGGCCCAGCTGCCACAAATGATCGTGGCCTGGAGGCAATAACAGTGAGAACACTGGGAGAAGGCACAGGCAGAGAAGGCCGGAAGGGCTTGGCTACAGGCATAGGTACAGGAGAAGCTGGGCTATGATGCGGACCAAGAAGCTCCTGCTTCCAGGAGCCGCTGCAGGAGCTGGAGAAGCAGGACTGGAAGCTGCTCAAGCAGCAGAAGAAACAACAGAAGGAGTCTGCGAGCATGACGGCCCTGAAAACAGCTGCAGAGGCCCCCAAGAGTCCTGTGAGCCCCAGCTTGGAGGGGCATGGTGACCTGGAGGAGGGAAGCCCAGGCAGCAAGCGTGCTGAAAACCCTTCCAATAAAGCTGAGTGCCCAGTGAGGGAAAAAAAATGAAACTATGAGCAAAAGGACTTCAGAAAAACCTGGAAAGACTTTGCATGGACTCATGCTGAGTGAAATGAGCAGAACCAAGAGAACGTTGTACACAGTAACAGCCGCATTGTGCAATGACTAACTTTGATAAGACTTAGATCTTCTCAGCAATGCAAGGATCTAAGACATCTCCAAAAGTCTCACAATGGAAAGTATTATCCACATCCAGAGAAAGAGCTGTGGAGTTTGAATGTAGATCAAAGTATACTATTTGCAATATTTTTCCTTCTGTTTTGTTTTGTTTCTTTTTTCTTGTGGTTCCTCCTATTGGTTCTAATTCTTCTTTATAACATGACTGATGTGAAAAGATGTTTAATAGGAATGTATATGTAGAGCCTATATCAGATTGCACACCATATTGGGAAGGGAGGTGGGAAGGAAGGGGGAGAAAATTTAAAACTCAAAAGATTATAGAAGTTATTGTTGAAAACTAAAAATAAATTAATTAATAAAAAAAAAGATCACTGTCAGCTCTGAAATTCACATCTCCTCACTAGCCCCTGCCACTGGGGCTCCTCCCTTCCTCCGATTGGAGAAGGTAGAGGGTGGACATCAGGAGAGCTCATTCCAGATCCTCCATTTAAGGAGGGTGTTCAAGGCAGCTACCTCATCATTTCCTACCTGGTTACAGGACTTCATCATCCTATTAAGCCAGGTACCCTCCTCCAATCAGTCAAACTGACATCTGGGAAAGACCTTAGTTTAAAAAAGGCCAAGCTCTCCTACTACATCAGGACCAACTCCAGTCATCCTGATCTACATCTTGCCACTGGATCCAGATGACTCCAGAGGAGAAAGTGAGGCTGGTGACTTTGCACAGCCCTGCCTCACTTAAATCCAATTCTCTTGTATATCGTGGCATCACCTCCCTGATGCCACGGTCCTCTTCTAGAGCGAAGCACAAACAACAAGAAGTCAGGTACCCTCCTCCAATTCTCTCTTTTCAGCTCTTTTATTCGTCATCATTCTCATTTGGATTGTGAATGCTTGAGGGCAGGGACTATCTTTTGCCTTTCTCTGTATGCTGCAGCACAGTGCTAGGCATTTGTTGTTCGTCAGTTGTTTCAGTCATGCCCAACTCTTCATGACCCTATTTGGGGTTTTCTTGACAAAGATATTGAAGGGATTTGTCATTTCCTCACTAGCTCATTTTTAAGATGAGGAAACTGAGGCAAACAGGGTTAAGTTACTTGCACAGGGTCACACAGCTAGCAAGTGCCTGGTACTTGGTAGGCATTTAATAAATGATTATTGACTCACTGACTACATAACAGGAACACAATAGAAATATATTATGAAGTGCTTTGTGGAATCTGAGGAAGAAAAAATCCTATCTTCTTGGAAAACTAAATAAGACTTTTTTCCCCTTGCCTTCTGGGGGAGATAAGCTGCACACAGTCCATAGACCTCCACAGATTTACACATCCTAATTCCTAGTTATAAGAGGATGAGTCAGGCTCATTTCTTGAGTTTTCCCCAAGCTTGAATTCTATTGTCTTTATTACTGCAAACTGTCATAGATGATAAAAACTGACTTATGTGCTACAGTATAGGAAAAGGTGAAAATAATGTGGAGAATTAATATCCAAGGCTCGAATAACTCAGATACCTTCCTAATATCTGTTTCTATCCCCCACCTTCGCATGTTAAATTTAAATAGTAATATAGTAGCTTAGATTTGTGGTAAGTTTCTATTTATACATTTTTATCCCCCATTCTAGGAGTAAGAAGGAACAGAAAGTGAGATGCCTTTGTCCAGCCTAACACTGTACCAAGGAGGCAGCCATCTGTCTAGCTTCCTTTTACTATGTTGAATTCAGCAGACTAGCGATCCCCAATCATGATGATGGTACCTGCATATAAGCATACAACATTTTCTCAGTCACTAGGTTAGAAAAAAGTGAGGCTGAATCATGTGGAGCTCTTGACCTTGAAAGTTCAGACTTCAGTAATAAAGACAAGTAGCTACAAGCACAAAGCTAATTTTTTTTCTAAGAAACATCTACTATAGACTTTATACTACCTTTTCTTCTATATCCACTACTAAGGCTAAAAAAAAAAATCCAACTGTTTTATATTTGGTCTTCAAGGTGCCATGTCTGGAAACATCTGGACCACTGACTATTTCTCATTTTTCATCCAGCTGTCTATTGTTGTATAGATGTAAATTGCATCCGCATGGTTAATCACTTAGAAACAACAACCATGGTCTTTCCTATTCACTGTAGCTCTCGTCTCATGGTTGAGCTGTCAAACTACCAGTCCCATGTTTCATTCCCATGAAGATGGTCTCACTTCAATCAGATGAGTTCATGTTTCACCCTAGTCCGATTTGGGTACATGGGTAATCTCTGCCTACCCAGATCTGACTCAGAATCCCTCCAATTTTGGCTCAGGACATCTCTTTCCAGGCAGCCCACATCCCAGTGGATGTACTGTACTTAGATTGCTCCAGCCAGATGAATGATCTCAATTTGGTTGATAGCTTTGGAATAAGCCAGAAGTTTCTGAATAATGGCTTCTATGCTCTCACAAAGGAGCCTTTAAACGACAGGCAGTGAGTGCCGTAGGTTTTAAACAAAACTGCTGAGCCTCTAAGCTGAGCCCCTTTGCAGCTGGTGTTTTGCTAGGAGTCCTTGTGCCAAAGAACTTGTTGGTGCAAATGAAAAGAATGGGAATAGGGGGATCCTATGCAGTTAAAAGTATAGTACAGCATGTATGTTTTCCAACTACCCACACTTATATTTGTGGCAAAGATCAAAGCTGTGGCCCTTTTGTAAATGCCTCTCCTAAGCTACAAGATAACATTGGCATGGCCAAAAGTACACCACAATTCAGTTCTCTTCAATGCAATTAGTGCTATCTGTCTATCTATCCATCTATCCATCCATCTATCCATCTATGTAGCCCTTAATAAAGGGCTTAGCATATAGTGTTTAATAAAGCCTTGTTGCCTGGCTGCAAGAAATTGTCAATAAAATTTAGGGCAAGTCAGTAAGCATTTATTAAGCACCTACTATGTGCCAGACGCTGTTCTAAGTATGGGAGATATAATGAAAAACAAGAAACTGTGGCAACTTTTAAGGAACTCAAAGTCTAATGTGGGATACAACCCTGTACAAACTACACACACACACACACACACACACACACACACACACACAGATATATATAATATAAATAGGATGCACTGAAGATAATCTCAGAAGGAAGGCAGTAAGATTAAAGAGGACTGGGAAAGGCTTCTTGCAGAAGATGAGATTTTAGCCATGACTTAAAGGCAGTCAGAGAAACCAAGAGATGAGATGAAGAGGGAGATAATTCCAGGCATGGGGGTTGTGGGGGCAGCTAATGAAAATGCCAAGAATCAGGAGATAGTGTCTTGTGAGAAGGGCAGTAAAAACGATATTTTTATGGGATCACAGAGTATATGTACGGAGGGAGATAAGGTACTTCCAGGCATTCTAAGAGACAGATGTGTGTAAGTTTCAGAGTCTTCTCTGGATCAAATGAGATAACAAAAGTAAAGTACTTCACAAGCCTTATGGATGCTGTTGTTATTCTAGATATTTCAGACGTGGCGGGGATGATGTATGCAAAGCATAGAGTTGAAAGATGAATTGAAGAACTAACATACTTGCCTTGACAATGTCAACCTGTGCTAGATCTGGCACTTAGCCATGGAGGCTTTACAACCAAAGCCCTTGCTTTGTAGAGTGTCCAGCACAGTAAGTTAGTATTTAAATAATGCCAACATGTGACGATAATGGAAAGGAAGAGTCAGGATATTGTTGGCTAAGTTAGTGTTTGACTTAGACTAGGCCTATTTAGATTCATTTCAACAAATCAAAGGATGCAAATAACTGACTTGTGTTGCTTACTGGATGTGAGGGGCCCTTTCTTTAAGTGCATAGAATACTTAATTATGTCACCTAGGGCCCAGCATTCCAAAATCTGAGCTAAAAGGACCTGAGTTTGATCTCAGCAGTTATGAATGGCTATCACTCTCTCTTTGGTTCATGTTGTCTCTACCTAGAGCTGCTTTTGGGGAATTTTAAAATCCAGTTCAAATATAACTCATGTCTAGGTCCTCAGTTATGTGGGTAAAAGGGTTCCTAAATCCTGTACAAACACTCGTAGTAACAAATAACTACATTAGGCATTGGACCATCTTTATCCTAGAAAATGCAGAAAACACAGAAAGGACTCACTATAGACCATAAACAATGGATATAATGCTCCTCCCTCTCCAGGAATCCTGCCTTTCCTCATGGTCCTGTAGTCCTCCAGACACATAGCACCACCCTGTGGTTTGGACTCTTTTTCCCGAAGGAAAAGGAACTTGGGGTTGCCAGACAGATAAATCACTTTCCATTCCAGCTAATCCCACTTTTTTATCCCAGAAACTCTAAAGAAACTCATACAGGCTTCCACCCTGATGGTTTGGACTCCTCTGTGAAGGAAAACACACTTGGAGCTGCTAAGCAGGAAATTCTTAGACAATTCTATCCCCACTGCTTGGTGTTACTAGAGAGGCATCCCCCCTTCTTTCTGAATAATTCATGGTAAGAGCACAGGGCAAAGTCTAGGTCTTTTGTGCCCCATTCTGCTAATTGCGTGTTAGATTGCCCTGCTGTTTCTCCAGCTCCAGGGGCCAAGTCTACGAGCTTTTCTCTCCAAGAAGCTAGGCCCATCCAAGAACTCCTCCTTCTCTCACTGTAAGGCTGGATTCTAGGAGTCTTTGCTCTCTCCAAGAGGTGAATGCCGTCCCAGAATTCCTCTTCTCCCTCTACAAAGCCTGGTTAGTTTGATAAACTGCTAGTCCCACATTTCATTCCCATGAAGATAGCCTCATTTGAATCAGAGCAGTTGGCAGTTTGCTGTGGTCTGATTTTGACAATCCCTCAAAATTGGGATTGTTTGCAAGGCAAGCCTGAGACTACACAGCCTAGGAACTCACCTCCTCTCTTCACAAGTCTGGATTCTGATGCTGCCCGGGAAGCTGGAACCTAGGACCTCTTGGTCCTCTTCCAAAAGCTAGGATTCACTACATTGACCATGTGGTATCCCTTTTCATGACTGCTTTATCCCAGGCAAAGAGATTCTATCACTGTTTTTTCAAGTCTGGGATCAGGATTTGGAGTCCAGAAACTCTATCTTCATTAGGTCGTGACAATATTGAGAGCTAGGCAGGACACATATTATCCTCATTTTACAGATGGGGAAATGGAGGCCCAATGAGTGTAAGTCACTTGGCAAGATCACACAGCAAGTGGGCAGCAGAGTTCACAATGGAACCCAGGTCTTCCAACTTGCAAACCAAACTCCCTTTTCTTTCTACTCTTTCTGAACCAGGAGTGTGGATGGCATTTTCTTAGACGATAGAATTTATCCCTGAAATGTGCTCTGTCTCTCAAAGAGGCCTATGCCTGGTGCATCACACTGCTAGCCTTGGTGTAGCTTTCAGTGAGAGGCACAGGGAAACATTGTTTAGTGATGGTGTTACAGTCTTGGGGATCTCCAATTTATTTTTCTTCTTGTGTTCTGAGTGCGCTTCAGGGGCAATCATATAGGAGATCTATTTATGGGTCCTTTTCAAAGCAATATTGATTTAGCCTTTGGAGGTACGAAAACTGATTGCTGCTGCTTTTATTGTATATTTTGTAACTACATTTCATCACTGTATGCAGACCAGAATGGATTTGATATGTGTAAGCATGTGTGTGTAGGGGAAAGGGAGTGGTGGGGGTAACATACACACACCATAATTTGGGGACTGAGTTTAAAGCTGGACTGAATGGGTTAACTTTTCTCCCACCCCACACCCACCTTGGGGAACTGCCCTGTGGCACCAACTTGCCTACTCTTCTAGGTTATTGTTCAGCACAGAGGGAAAAGGTGCGGTCCAGAAACATTTTTTAGGGACAAGCCCAGCAAGAGATGTTTGGTCTTCTATTAACTCTGCTGCTTTTCCTCTCTGCAGAGTTAATTACAAATCAGTTTAATTGTCCTCTCGCTCAATAACTTTCTAATCTCCCCGAGCTGTGTGGCAGGCACAGCAGGCTATGGGGTTATGTTTTTATCACTTCTTTTCCCTGAACCCCACTGTGCTAGCCACAGGTCTGCTTTCCTCCCCTCCCTTCTCCTCACCCAGCAGCCCTCAGGTTTAACTATGACATTGATTTTAATTGACTTTCCCAGACTGCTTGGTTCAGATGTTCCTCCTGGACCTTGCCATCCTCCTCAGCCCTCCCCCTTACACTCCCAATCTCCTTCCAGACTAGTTAGGTAGGCTGTCACACTGTAGGGTCACATGTGGCAACTTTTTGGCCCCAGACCTCCCTCCCAACCCCTGCCAAATCCTTTCATGAGACAGGTCTGAAAAATTGTGCAGTGACACATGAAAGGAGTAGGATATTTGAGAGAGGAAAAAAACATAGAAGGTTGTCTGGAGAATGTGTCCATTGGAGTTTAAAGAAAAAAAATCTGTCAGTCTATGAGAGTTTTATAAACTCACCTCAGGCTACTCATAAATGCTGCTTCTAATGGTTTGTCCTCATTGCCTCTGTTCCCTTGAGACGCAACACTTAAAAATGTTCACCTTTGGTAGCTTAGTTCCATTGGTGGGCTAGTAAATATAAGTGGAGTTGTAGGAGTAGAACATAGTCAAAAGACTCCTTGAACAGCCATATGCCTGAGTCTGTTAGAACCTAGTGGGGTTTGGCTTCAGAAGACCTTTGTGATGATGTTTGGGGATGGGAGGTTGGAGAGGAATGAGATATGGGAAGAATCTTTTTTTCTTTTAATGATGGACCTCATAAAACTTTCATTTAATTCCACCACCTAACTAGTGATCCTTCTAATCTCTCCTCCCATTCTCAGCTAAACTTAAGAAAATCATCTACAATCAGGGTCTCTATTTTTCCTCCCACTCATTTCCTTTGTGTTCTGGCTTCTGACTTTATCATTTAAATGAAACTGCCATCTTCAAAGTTATCGATGATCTTTTTATTGACAAGTCTAACATCCTTTTCTCTATTCACATCCTTCTTGATTTCTCTTCAGCCTTTGACACCATTGATCAGATCCTCTCAGATACTCTCTCCTCTCTTTCTTTGGGTGATGCTGCTCTCTCCTGGTTCTTCTCCTATCCAAGTTTCTCCCTTCTCTAAGCCATCCTTCACTCAGCTGCCAAAGTGATTTTCCTAATGTACAAGTCAATCATATTCTCCCTTCCCCCTCTCAATAAACTCTAGAAACTCTCTGTGACCTCAAGGATAAAATATAAGGAACTCTGGCATTTAAAACCATCCAAAGCCTGGCGCCTTTTGGTTTCCTCACCCATCACTCTATGTACCACGATCCAGCTGGCATGATTTCTGTTCCTCGCCCATGGCACTCCATCTCCCAAATAGGTAACATTTGTGCTGGCTGTCTCTCATGCCTGGAATGCTTTCCTTCCTCACTTCTGTCTCCTACCTTCAAGACCAAGCTCAAATCCTACCTTCTGTTGGAGGCCTTTTCTATTCCCCTCTCCACCTTCCCTCTGAGATTACCTTCAATTTATGCTGTATGTGATACGACATAGTTGTCCTCCCCTCATGTTGTCTTCTCCATTAGAGCAGGAGCTTCTTGAGAGCAGGGATGGCGTTTTTGACTTTCTTTGCATCCTCAGTGCTTAGTTTGGCACATAGTAAGCAGTTAGCAAATGCTCTTTGATTGACTGTCTGATTAGGATCAAGGATGTAGAGATCATTAGCTATATTTGTTCTGCCATGCTTAAGCCCTGAGTCAATGTGGACCTCCTTCAGTAAAGGAACCAAAATCTTTTGGGGACATCTAGAATTGATCTAACAGACTACTCAGGATGAAGGGCAAATCTAGTCTGCCCAGTGCCCCTTAGGATAGGATATCGCTTTCTGTATTTACCTTAGTCATTTATTAGAAAGCCCAAATATTTCAGTCAGAAAAAGAACAGTCCTTTATATATAGACAATGGGAGTTGAACATGCCTTCTTAGGTAACAAGTACAAGCTATTAGTAAAGATTATAGCCTCGATTCTTACAATCTAGCCAACAGCCCACAGATGCTCAGATTCCTTAAGAGTCTAGCTAATATGGTGAATCTTCAATAAACCTTGTTTTTGGCTGCAAAAAAAAAGATTATAGGGCATTTACTCTATTATAATAGGGATAGATGGTCTGTGCACTCACTATAATGTATTAATTGAATAATGAAGCTATGAAATCATAGAATGTTAGAGCTAGAAGGGACAATAAGGAAATTGCAAACCTGGCCTTGGTAACACATGCTAATGTTTCAGAATTCTCAGTCAGGAGGTTTGACTATCCCTAAGAAGAGCCCGGATGTTCCCTTGTTGGGGATGCTGTAGGTGTAGATTTTTATTTTTTGTAGCAGGTTAAACTAGAAGACCTTGAAGATCTCTTCCAACTCTGTACTCCAATAAATCTATATGTTGCTGGGTCTCCATTACCTTGATTGCTAGATTGATTGCATTCACTATGGAGGACATATTGGCTGACAGGAATGAAGTCAACCCCTCCCAGCTTCATAGGTCTCCAAAAGGAAAGCCTGAGGGAACAGGCACCTGGGTATACTCTAACTGAAACTAAATGCGCACTCAGTGTAGGGGACATTTATTTCCTACCAGCGGGCAGGGACTTTATCAGTTGGTGTCGTTACTGTGCAGGGACTGTGAGACAAACCTCTTAGAAGGAAAACAAAGCTCACTAGAAGATATGTGATGGATGGACAAAGTCTTCTGGCCTGCATCCTGACAAGTGTTGAGTAGGATGGCACCAGCCAGAAATGGTTCTGGCTACCTATGAGTTCATCATGCATTACCAGTCAGGAAGAATCAGTGAAGATACATTTACCCTGTCCCAAAGGCCCCATGCATCAGGTGATTCCTATGAGGATACTGAAGACCATCTGTAGGAGGCTTGCTTATATAGAAAAAATATGGCTGAGAGTTTGGGACGTTCTTTAGAGAGTGTGCCATTGGGGAAAGCAAATTTTGTAGCTTCGAACCAGTTCTTCCCACCCAGATTGAAGATAGATGCTAGATGACTAGCAGTGAACTTAAATTCAGCTACTGGCTAAGGGGACAAAGGTAGTGGAAAGATGGGGCCATGATTGCAGAAATCCAGTTCAGCTACCTTGAGTGTATGCTACTATTGAAAGAACAGAAGTTGGTCTATCATGAAGGACTCTATAAAAATATAATGGAAGTTTCTTGAGGGCAGGGACTTTTTTTTAATTCCTTACATCTTTTGTTGTTCAGTTGTTTAGTAATGTCCAACTCTTTGTGACCCCATGCCCTATAGCATGCTGGCCTCTTCTATCCTTCACTATCTCTTGAAGTCTGTCCAAATTCATGTTCATTGTTTCCATGATACTATTATCCATCTCATTCTCTGCCATCCCCTTTTCCTTTTGCCTTCAATGTCCCCCAACATCAAGGTCTTTTCTAATGAGTCCTATCTTCTCATTATGTGGCCAAAGTATTCGAGCTTCAGTTTTGCTATTTGACCTTTCAGTGAATAGCCTGAATTAATTTCTTTAAGTATTGACCAATTTGATCTCCTTGATGTCCAAGGGACTCTTAAAAGTATTTTCCAGCACCACAATTTGAAAGTGTCAGTTCGGTGGTACTCAGTTTTCCTTACAGTCTAACTCTCACAGCCATACAATGCTACTGGAAAGACTATAGCTTTGTTTATATTGACTTTTGTCACATCTAGCAAAGTGTTTTACAAATATTAAGCACTTCTAAAGTATTTAGAAAATTTAACATATCCAACCCTATGTAAAATGAGAGAACACAGTTAATGATATCTGAAGCTTACTAATCTGTGGCTATGAGACAATTTGTGATGATTTTGGATATTTGGGCCAAGAGAAAACTCTGGATTTGGTGTAGAACTGGGTCCACTGGCCCCAGAGGTTTGAGACCTGTGCTGGTCTATTTAAAAGAAAGTGATATTTACTTTAATTGTTTCTCTGGAAGTCATATCGAGCAGCATGTTGGATATTGTTGTGCACAGATGTCTTATCTCTGGAGAGGGATTGGAAGGGTATGAGCAATGTGAGTGGTGATGACCCACTTTACCTGGCATTCATAGGCCCTATACAAATGAAAAACTGAAGCATTTCATAGTGCCTAGGCCATTCTTTGGGATTTCAGGGGATCTATGATCTCATCAAGGTATGTATCCTTTCCATCAGTGCAGATCACAACCCATCCATACTGTCTCACCATCTATAATTCTTAGCTTTGTTATTCCATAGGTATTCTATGGTAGACACCCATATAGCTTCCCTTGTTTTCTTTCTACTTTATCAGCTCCCTCCGGGCTAGGAAACTATGATGATAAAAGCAGACCCATGGTGAGATAGGGTGCAGCAATGACTGGGAGAGGTAGAAATGACAGAAGCTGAGGGAGCAATAGTTGTAGCTGATGAGACATCACTGGACATAGGACTCATAAAAGAGATTCTGGGAGCAGTTGGACGAGGGTACTGGGTGCAGTCAGCTGGTAGAAAGTGACAATCAAGCAATCAATCTGTGAGTATTTATTCAGCACTGCCTATGTTCTAGGGTAGAGAAAGAAATGGCAAACCACTCTGATTTATTTGCCAAGAAAGCCCCAAACGGGGTCACAAAGAGTCAGACACAACTGAAAGGACGGAACAACAACAACAAAAATGTTCCAGGTACTAGTTACTTAGTGGTAAGAAGATAAAGAAAAACATGAAAAGGTTCCTGTCCTCAAGGAGCTTCCATTCTATCAGAGGAGACAATAAGTACCTGTCTAAGTATAGACAAAAGAGATACAACATAATTTGGAGAGTAACAGCTAGGTATCAGGAAAGACCTCATATAGAAGGTAGCCCTTGAGCTGAATCTTGAAGGAAATTGGGGACCCTAAGAGATAGAGGTGAGGAGAGAGCACATTCTGGACATGAGGAACAGCCAGTGCAAGGGCATAGGGATAGGAGATGGAGTGTCATGTATAAGGAAAAACAAAAAGGCCAGTTTGGCTGGACTAAAGGGTGCTTGAAGGGAAAGAATGTGCAATAATGTTGGAAAGATAGGTTTACTAGGTTTTGAAAGGGCTTAAATGTCCAACAGAAGACAATGATGTAGAAACCTACAAAGACAGCAACAAATGGGAAAATTATCCCCTCTCCCTTCCCCTCTGCATGTTGTCTGCAATTGAGACATATGAAGATATTGAGGAAAGGTAGAAAACAAAGTGGAAAATTCCAAAAGGGAATGGTTTTCAGTATCCAGGCAACTCTTTCTCATGGCTTTCCCACTGTAGCCAGCGGTAGATCACTCTTCTGGATCATTGTGTTCTGTTCTGAGCAGCATAATTCAAGAAGGATATTGATAAGTAGGAAAGTGCTCAGATGGTGAAGGGGACTTGAATCCATGCCATACAGAGGGATCAACCAAAGAAACTAGGGTTATTTAGTCTGGAGAAAAGAAGATTCACAGGGGACAAGGTACCTGTCTTAAAGTACCTGAAGGGTTTTCACGCAGAAAAGGAATTAGGCCTTTTCTGCTTGGCCACAAAGATTAGTACAAGGAGAATTAGGTAGAAGATACAAGGGGGCAAAGTTGGGTTTGCTATGAAGGAAAAATATCCTTTTAGTTAGAGCTGTCCAAAATTGAAAGTGGCGGCCTTAAGAAGGGCTTGGCTCCCTCTCTTTGAAAGTATTCAAGCACAGGCCCGATAACCACTTGCTGGATGTGTATGTTATCATGGGAATTCCTTCTATGTATGGGTTGCACTAGATGGCCAAATGGGGTCCTTTCTAAGTCCAGATTCTATGAGAATTAAAAAAAATACTTTAAAATATAACTTCATCATTATGACTTTAAAAATTTCTATTTTTTGTTTGTATTATAATGTTATAATGTGCATATTATATCAGTATAATATTACATTTATGGAATTTATAAATTAATGCTATTTTTAATTAATAGGAGGTATGATTAAAACAGTTTGGAGACACTTGCTGAAAAGAAACATTTGTGAATGTATCACTGAATTGGTATTTGCATCAAAAATACTGAACTTGTACTCGTAGCAAGGCTCACAAAAATCCTTTTTCTCTCCTTCCCCCTGTACTCTGCCCCCCTCTGTCCACTAAGTCAGGCAGGGGCATCATCAGTTTGTATAATGAGTCTGAAGAACTTGGAAGAAAAACTTTTGGAGAACTGAACAGAACTAAATGGGAGAGTTTTCCATTGCTGGCAAGGGATAAGATATGAATCCTACTTTGTTGTATTGCCTTAAATAAATGTATATTTAGTGTCCTTAACCTGATGTTTTTAGGGGAGTCAAAGGTACTTTGATTGACACTAAATTCTGACATTCTCAGGGGAGGCTTTTTCTGGAGTTACGAATCACTGGGATGATTATTTGAGAGATTCCTCTGAAAACAAATGTCAGAGGTCGGAGTATGACACATAGGTTATATATAATTCTTCCCACTACCTAACCTACATCCCTGCTTTTACAATTTATATCATTATGGTATTGGATTGAGGTGATTCCAAATATAGGCTAAGGATAGGGTAAACTAGTGATATAAGTAGTTTGGCAAAAGCATTGCGGGGGAGTAGGTGGAGTCAAGTAATCTCATAAAAATCAAAATATCCTTGTAATGCAGAAAATATCTAGCAGTACTTAAAAACTGGAAAAGAGCCACAAGTTGATGCTGCAATAAGGACAGTAAAAAGTCATGTTTTTTCTTTTGGGAAAGGAAACTTTGATTAGGAAATAACTTTTGAGTCCTATTGAAAATATTTGTCCTACTTCAGTAATATCAAAACCCTGCCTTTGGAGCCATGTGTGACTCTTCATGGAGGATGGAAAGGGTTAGGATTTGAATGTGTGTGTGTGTTTGTGTGTGTGGGGGGGGGGAAGGTGTTCACTCAGCTCTGTCCTTGGGAGCCATTTGTTCAAGGACAGTGACATTTCTATTTCTCCAAATGCCAGGATAACACCTTTATCACGAGCCTAGGTTCATTGCACATATCTCTGTACATTCAGAGATGAGATTTGATGTAAGGCACAATGGAATCAAAGGGATAGAAAGCTTGGTAGATTTTACTATAATTGTAAACTACCTTAAGGTCCTTGGATGCAAAAGCTATTAAAAAAACAGGGCCTTATTCCTGGTGGGGTAAAAAACCATTTTATTTCTAATTAACACAGAGTTTCTTACCTGCAGGTTACAGTGTTACATGAAGAAAGTTATAGCTGGTTCAAGAATCCTCCAAAATTGCCTCTTTCCTCCATTTCAGCTCTGTATTATCTAGGAAGCTCTGTTCTAAAATTCTTCACGAAGTCCTTTGAATAGGGAAATTCTTTTTTAAAAAATAAGTCTGGCAGACAGAAGTGGTCCTGGTTAGCAAGTGAGTGCTTCGTACCATCGTGATGACCTGCCCTCGGTGCCTCTGGCCATTCTGTTGTGTTCAAGCACTCTGACTTCATCTCTCCCTCTACATCCCCACTTCTGTTGTTTTTCAAGCTGGCAGCCTACAAACTGAAGCAGTGGCTTCCCTTTTCTACCGGTCTGGGCTGGCTGGGGGTGCTATTTAGAATAATATCCAACCCTTGCAGGGTGGGGGCAGGGACCTAACACCTGTTAGTGATTCTCCTAGCAGAGATGTCACTTAAGGACGAATTCCAACAATTTCTTGTCTAAGGATCCTGCTTGTGCTGGCTGGAATTATGCCTTGGATCCCTCTGTCTTACTTGGAGCATCTCTCCCTCATTGCAGGTGACTAAATAGAGGGAGGAAAATCCGGGTTGCTCCAGATGTGATTATCAGCATAATGTAGTCATCTCCACTGATGACTTGAACTTTTATTTACTGAAGATTTTCAAGTCACAGTAATGGTTGAGAAGGCTTCAGTAGATTACAGATATGGCTATTTGCAGTAAACAATGTCCTCCCTCTGGCCTTTTTAGTTGCTATGTAAATGATCTAAATGAACCACATCTTTGAGATGGTGGCTGCACTAATCCAATGATCATTCACATTGGAAGACCAGCCAGGCATAAAGCAAAAAGGGAAAAAAAAATTGCTTGTCAGATTGATGATTGGGAAATGACTTCTGAGTCCTATTAATGATGCTTTTCCTACAAAGTAATATCTAACCCTTGCCTCTGGAGCCACATGTGGTTCTTCATGAGAAAGAGAAGGGCTTGGGAGGGCGGGGCAGTTGTTCATCCAGCCCCATCCTTGGCAGCCAGTTGCTCAGGGGCAGCCCTGTATTGGCTATAGAAGTGAAATGGCAGATAATCTAAATCTCTAATAAAGGGGATTTTCATAGGGAATTAGCTAAGCTACATTTGCCATTGATGAACCTTGTCATGGTGTTGTTTATTACTACAAGGACAAATTTCTGATCATAACCACCATATCCTAGAAAAGTTTTTACCTCTCAAAAATTCTTTGGGCATATCTAGTTAACAAATATTTCTCTCTTCTTGAGTTTGGTATTTACTCTCTGCCCAGATGCTGTGTGACCCCTGAATTTGAAAAAGGCTCTGCAGAACTGGTCTTTGTCCAGTGATAGCTTCAGACTTTCTTCTGGCAGAGCTAACACTCTCAATAAACTTTTATCATTTTCTTCTATTATCTTTCCAGTTATGATGAGATCTTCCAGATACCAAAAATCCTACACATAGTTCATATAATAAACCACCTTCTCCATGGGTCTTTGAAAAATAATGGGACTCCCTGAAATTCCTTGAGGCCTGTGTCTAAATTGGTAAAACTTACTTGGCAAATGAAGGCTTTCTTGTTGTTCAGTCATTTTCTGGCATGTCTGACTCTTCATGACATTTGGGGTTTTCTTGGCAAAGATATTGGATTGAGCTGCCATTTCCTTCTCTAGCTAATTTTACAGATGAGGAAACTGAGGCAAACAAGGTTAAGTGACTTACCCAGGGTCACACAAGTAGTAAGTGTCTGAGGTCAGATTTGAACTCAGGTCTTCCTGACTCCAGGCCCAGTGCTCTATCCAGTGTGCCATCTAGCTGCCCGTATAAATGAAGGCTATCTTGTCTCTATCTGTTTCTGCCATTGGAATCTGGTAGTATCTACTGTGTAAATCCATTAATCAGCGCATTTATTAACCATTTATTATGTAGTTGGTAGCAAGGTGTTTAGTTAATCACTAGGGATTCAAAGAGAAACGAAAACTAGTTCCTGACTTCAAGGAGCTTACATTCTAAGCCCAAGATTAAAAACCAACATCTAGCAGATTGT
Source organism: Vombatus ursinus (assembly GCF_900497805.2). Classification (NCBI taxonomy): domain Eukaryota; kingdom Metazoa; phylum Chordata; class Mammalia; order Diprotodontia; family Vombatidae; genus Vombatus; species Vombatus ursinus. The sequence continues at coordinate 2,818,489 of NW_020950417.1, read as the reverse complement.
CCAGGTCATCATGACCTCATCCATATTCATTCTCTTCATTAAAGTCTGGTAATCCATGCACATTTGGGTCTTTCAAATATATGAGTGAGTTATGAACTATAAGACCCCATGAAATGATGTTGACTTTACGTGGCTCTTGAGGTCCTCCACCTCAGAGAGGACAATTTTTTGAGATCATTCAAAAAAATCAAGAGTTATTGAAATGGATTGCATGTGCTGCTTTTTGGGCACCACAATGTCTTGCATGAATTAACCCCCATGCTAAGTTTCTTCTTCAAATGATCCTTCCATTCTTTAAGCATCAGAGGGTCTTCAAACCTCTCTGGATCCACCTTTGAAGTGCAAGGTTCAGGGTTTTGATGTTCTCTGCCCACTTTGTAAGAGATAAAAATTGCCAGGGTGTCCTAGACCTGAGTACTAGCTTGGTGCCTTCAGTATTCCATAAATGCTTGGAACAGGTTGGAATTGTCCCAATCAATGCTGACATTCTACAGATTTTTCATTAGATGAGGATATACTGATATCATGGTGTCTACATTCTTTCTGAATGGTAAGAGGTCTCCATATCTAGCTCATCCCAGACTCAGAATGCTGCTCAATTCAACACTACCATTCTTTCGAAGAAATGAATAAATGAATAAAAAATACTTATTAATTACTTTTTATGTACAAAGCACTGTGCTAAGCTCTGGGAATGCAAATAGCAAAGTAAGACAGTTCTTGTTCTTTCTGTCTTCTTTTAGTACTCTTCCTGAAGGGTGCTGCCTTGAAATCTGGTCCTACACACCTTTGTTCCTCTGAGGGGAATGGCTCTGCCTGCTTTGCTCCCTTCCACCTGGCTTTCTCTGAGCTTCTAAAATATCTGTTCAAAGGAGTCTGATTCATCCAGATTGGCTTTGGTGGTCCATATGTGAGGAGACATCCTAGAACCATTTGGAACTAGTTTGACTCATTTGCTATCTTTATCTTTTATGTTTTCACCAGGCAAAGCAACTGGAAATAACTGAGAAGGCAGTCTTTGTTATTTAATCAATGACAGATTCTGCCATATTTTTTATTGCTTTTACAAGGGGATATTTGTACTGAAAAATAGAGTAAGAACAGAAGTTATCAATTTTGCCTCAACACTCTGTGGTGGAGGTACCACATGCTAACCTCTACCACCCCGTTATCTGGGGACAATGGGCTCAAACTTAAAGCAATTTCTACATAGCACCGGTCCCATCAAGTTCACTTCCAAGGTTGTTCAGTTATGTTTGACTCTTTATAACCAATATTGTCCATGGGCAAAGATACTGGAATATCTCCAGTATATAAATGCAAATAGAGGTTAAGTGACTTAACCAGGGTCACACAGCTAGTAGCTCAGGTCTTCCTGACTCCAGGCCCAGTGCTCTATCCACTGAGCCACCTAGCAGTTGAGATGTATAAGGTATTTAGGGAGGACTAGCATCTCTGGTATGAGAGCTTGCCAAACCTTTTCCAGTACTGCTCATTCACTTTTGGTGTCCATCTTTCCCCCAGCTCTTGCCCGTGGCTTCAAGAAGCTGCTGCAACCTGGTAAAACATCTTGGCAGACAAGCTCACCCAGGTTAAGAATAACTGATAGGCCTCAAACCCATTAGTGAATTGGGGAGATGTTGGATGAGAAGAATTTGTTCCAATGGCCACAAAGGTGGCAAAAGTAGGTGCTATGGAGCGCTCAGAGCTTGGTCAAGCATCAAAGATGCCCAGGGCATCCACTGCATGCTGGGCCATTGCCAGTTGTCTTGACTTTTGTCTTGTCACTGGACTTCAGTGTCTCTAGAAGAGAGAATGGTGCTGATGATTTGGTGCAACTCTGCCTCACTTAAATCCAATTCATGTGCAAGTCAAGAATCACCCCATGCTTTTGGTACTCTTTGAAAACGAAGGACAAACAACAACTTCCAAGGGCTCCATGTTGCTAGGTTGGGCCCCTCAGATCATTTCTCAAAGCCTTGTTGCTGAGTTGTCTGGCTACAAAGCCCAGCCTAAATTCTGGTCTCTGGACTCTAGGTGTTTACCATTCTGACCTTTTGAAGCTCACAAGGGCATAGCTGTCTTCAATACTCCTTTATTTAAAACATGAAGAATAAATACAGAGTCAGAAGCAGCATCAGGCCTCTGTGCTGGTGCTTCTCCTAGATGAGGAGATATAAAGGCCCAAGGCCTATTCCCCCAATTATTGAGTTATTTATAGTATTTCCTGTTGCCATACTCTACCACAGCCAGCTGGAAAGAGCCAAACCAAGAGCCACTGTATGCTTCCACCATATACTGAATTCCTGGCCACCTGATTCAGCCTAACACTATCATTGCTTCTTTGACTCCCATCCTCTAAAGTAGTCTTTCCAAAGGAACTCCTAGCCTGAGAACTTCTCTACACCATGTTGAAGAATATTTAGAAACTGAACATAAGCTTCTGACCTGTATACTTTCTTTTTTTGGGGGGGGGGGGGCTAGGCAATGGGGTTAAGTGACTTGCCAGCTAGTAAGTGTTATGTGTCTGAGGCCAGATTTGAATTCAGGTCCTCCAGACTCCAGGGCTGGTGCTCTATCCACTGTACCACCTAGCTGCCCCCCTGTATACTTTCTATGCCACCAAATTGTCCAACCTTCATCTCTAAGAACTCAAGCATTGTGATTATCATCAGATCAAAAGCCAGTCTCAGAGACTTTCCGTTAGCTTTCTAGCTCCTCATTTGGTGGACAGGAATTTCTTGCCATATCTTCTCTAGAAAAGGATGGTAACTTTCGACAGTGAGGCCTTTGGTTACGACTGACAGGCTAACTTCAATCCTAACTATGGCAACTAAGACCTGAGTGGCTGTAGGGGATGTTATCCCTTCATCATGTGCTGCTGTAGGTGATACTTCTCCTTCACTGCTAACTAGCTTACTTCTCACCACATCCTTAGTCATTTCTCCTCTCAGCAAAAAAGCCTCTGGCTCTCTCAGTAGGGGGTTTACTAAGTAATTCCCAAGCAGCCCCATTAGCACTTATCTCTTTGGGAATGCTAGATTGTATCACTTACAGGCAGTTTATGTAGGCTATTGTTTCTTATTCATCCCTATTTTCCTTGGTTCATCATTCACATACCTTCAAAGTGTCCCCAGCATGGCATAAAGCCTGAATAAGATCATCCTTGTGGCAGTCAAGATAGCCCCCCAAACCAATAGTTTTCAGTGAGGGTCAAGTCCCATGAACTAGCATAAATCATGAATAGTTATTTAGCCAAAATGACTATTCAAATACATGAGGTATGAAAGTAGTTTAACAATGTCATTTCAACAACAACACATGTACAAAATTCAATAGAGTCATCCAACACTTTAACAGATTAAGCAAAACAACCAGTCTGGTCAGAGAGAGATTCCATGTAAGCTTTATTATCCAATCACATTTTGGAAAATAATGAAGAAAAAAAAGCCTAATTGAATCCCTGTAATATCACAACAATTAGCTCTTTTGAGCCAGTATCAAAAACAGAAAAGAAAAGAAAACAAAAAAGGACAAAACCGAAACTTAAAAACAAATCCCTGAAGGAAACTCACAAGTGATACTCCTTGCTATATCCAAGTTGTCATCAATATCATTGTCATCATTCTCACCATCATCGTCATCTCTAACATTTACATAGAGCCTAGTATATTATAGGCCAGGGATGAGGAACCTGCAGCCTGTGGCCCTTTAGGTCCTCAAGTGTGGGGACTTTGATTGAATCCAAACTTCACAGAATTAATCCCCTTAATAAAAGGGCCTCGAGGCCACAGGTTCCCCACCCCTATTCTAGGCACTGTGCTAAGCACTTTAAATTATTATCTCATTTGGTCATCACAACAACCCTGGGAAGTAGATGTTATTATTTCCATTTTACAGATGAGGAAACTGAGCTTAAGTGACTTGCTTATAGTCACACAGCTAACAATTGTCTGAGATTGGATTTGAACTCTCATCTTTCTGACTCTAGACCTGGTGCTCTATCCACTGAGCCACATATTGTTAGTACAAGTTTGGGCCAATCAGCTACTTAAATTCATAGCTCTAAAGTTGCAATTCCTCTGAACTTCCTCTCCCTCCCACCACTCCCCACTGCTGACCAAATGCACTATTTGATAAAGTAAGGTAAAGAATGCACTTAAAATAAAAGGTGAGATTAAGCACAGAGGTTAAATCAAGCAGGAAGCATCTTCACCATCCACTTCCCAACATCATCTCCATCTCATCTTCTACCATCTCCAGGCCTCCAGGGACTTGAAGTTCACTCCTCCCATTCACCACTCCATCATTTTCATTGCAACAGAGAAGGATACATGATTTTACTCACAGCAAGGTGAATGGAAACACATCTTCCTTTTTCCACTGGGTATTCATTATTCTCAGCACTGAAACCAGAGAGTATTAGAGAGACTGCCAGTATTTCTTCTTGGTGTAGCATCAATGAGTACAGTTTTCTCACTCAGTTTTCTAATTCAGTAACTGGTTTTTGGTTTTGTTTTTGTTTTCTTTTTTGGTGAGGCAGTCAGGGTTCAGTGATTTGCCCAGGGTCACATAGCTAGTAAGTGTCAAGTATCTGAGGTCACGTTTGATCTCTGGTCCTCCTGACTCCAAGGCTGGAGCTCTTTCCACTGTGCTGCCCAGCTGCCCCTCAGTAACTGTTAAAGATACAACCTCATGTCTGTCTCACCATCCTGATAGCATTGCTTCTTTGCTGGCCCCAGCACAAATGAGACATAGTTGAGGGGAAGTCTCTTGCCAGACCCAATAGAAGCACTACATGACTGAGAAGAAAGTTCCTGACTTGGTGTCCATTTTCTCCTACTTCTCTGGCTCCATTTCTTCTGTTTCAGTGTTTAAACAGGGCACATTGCAAATGTTTGCATCCAATTAAAGTCTTCACTGACCAGCTCTCATAATCCCTGCACCCAAGCAACATCTTCTCCATGAAGCATTTCTTGAGATTCCTCCAAACACTAGCATCCTTCCTCACAAACTACCACACATTTAACTACTTTGTATATGTTCATTAACTTTGTATTTATTTTGTTGTGCATTTTATTTATATTTGCTTTTTCTCCCATTATGCTGTTTCATTCTTTGTAGTCATATCCCTGATGCCTAGGAGAGTGCCTGTAACATAGTAGGTAGCTTAATAAAACTTCATTGATTGACTGACTTATGGAAAAACTGAGGCAGCCCTGGAAACATATTAAAAGCGGGGGCAATCTGTTATATCCCCATCTACCTACTTTTCCAGCCATATTTCATATTATTTCCTTTTGTGTTCTCTGGATTATTGTAAAACTGGGCTACTACTTAATGTTCAATTTCCTACTTCCATGCATATATGTATGTGTATACACAAACACACACATACACACATATGTAACCTGCATCCAAAAGCCCCCTCCTCCCAGAAAAGGTACTCTGAATTTTGCCTCATATGGATCAGGATCAACTTTAGGGAGACCTGATCCTTAGAAGGAAAGTCAATAGTTTCTGCCACTCCATGATTCATTATGCTGTCAAGCCAGAATCCTGGGGAAAATCTCTTTAACAAAACTTAGGTATGGTTCATATTTAGATTCTCCCCAAAATAGATTAACAGAATTCTTCTAGAAAGGAACAATATTTGTATCAGGTATAGAATAGCTCTCATTTCTACTACCATGAAAAAATGCTTAAAATTCAAGATTTGTCAGTATACATTAAGAAATACCTAAATTGATTATGATGGAATACCATTGTGCTATAAGAAACAATGAGCAGAATGCTCTCAGAAAAACCTGGACTTATATGAACTGATGCAAAGTGAAATGAGTAGAACCAAGAGAACATTGTACACAGTAACAGCAATATTATAAGACAATCATCTGTGAATGACTTAGCTCTTCTCAGCAATATAACGATCTAAGACAACTGTGAAGGAATTACGATAAAAAATGGTATCCATTCCCAGAGAAAGAACTGATAGAGTCCAAATATAGATTGAAGTATACTTTTTTTAAATTTTCTTTATTTTTTCATGGTTTTTTTGGCCTTTTTTTTTGTTTTGTTTTTTTGGCTAGGCAATGGGGTTAAGTCACTTCCCCAGGGTCACACAGCTAGTAAGTGTTATGTGTCTGAGGCCGGATTTGAACTCAGGTCCTCCTGAATCCAGGGCCGGTGCTCTATCCATTGTGCCACCTAGCTGCCCCTGGCCTTTTTTTTTTTTTTTTACAATATGACTAATATAGAAATATATTTTGCATGACTACACACATATAGCCTATGTCAAATTGTTTACCTTTTCAATAAGAGTGGCAAGGAGGAAAGGAGAAAATTTGGAATCCAAAATTTAAAAAATGTTAAAAAATTTTTTTATATGTGGTTGAGGAAAAATAAAAATACTAAAATAAATTCATTTTCTATCTCACCTATTATACTCTCCTGGGAGGCTGAGACAGCTTGATGGGACTGCTAAACAGATACTTCATATTTACTTGACATCTGTAACATGTGAACGATTCACAAAGTTCAGATCTTCTGGCCAACTAGGCATGATTCTTTAGTCCCTTCCAGTATAGGGTTATCAAGCTGGTGGTCATCTTAGGCAACATTATAGTCACAGGAAATCCCTCCTGCTGGGCAGCCAGCACAAATTCAGGAAATCTTAACCTCTTGAATTCATGAGATTCTCTCTAGGACTGGAAATATCCATTTCTCAGGATTGATGTTTGATGACCTGGTATCAAGGAATGAAACACAAAGAAGATACAGCCAGAGAATTGAGGTCCAGTGTCAGACTCGCTGAGGTAAATGCATGTTCTCATTGTCATGTGCTCTAGTCATAGCTGCAAATGCTGCTATGCTTTCATAGCATCTTGTCACCATACTGTAAGTCCCAGAGAAAGAAGGCAGAGGCCAAAACTGATATGTTCTAAAAAGATGGAAGCAGAGCTTTTGTACAGCTCTTATACACTATTGAAAAGGGCAATCTTTCCTGGATCAGTTGTAAATCATCTCTGACATAATCCCCAGGTATTGGGATCAAAGGGTCAACTAGGAGAAATTAAGTCACAAACATTTTTTAGCAAAGGACCAGAGCACGTGTACAATTTCAGATTTTGCCTGGGTTCCCCATGCCTAGAAAACACTCCTTCCTCATCTCTAACTTTTAGAATCCTTTTTCTACCTTTCAGAATCCTTATCTTTATCAAAGACCCAAGATAGATGTTACTACCTCCATGAAACTTTTCCTGATTCCCCCAGTTATAAATATTTTGTCTCCTCAAATTCCTTTGTATTATACTTATCTATGTATGAGTTTTTCCCAGGACATTGTAAATTTCTTGAGGTCAGGAAACATTTATTTTATTTTATTTTTTGTCTTTTTATCCACCAAAGCATAGGAAGAAAGAAATGAAATCAGTGTTTAAGCACCTTCGTGCCAGATACTGTGCTAAGCACTTTACAAATATTATCTCACTTGATTCTCATAAAGACCTTGGGAGGTAGGTGATATTATTATCCTCATTTTACAGTTAAGGAAACAGAGGCTGAGAAAGGTTGTTACTTGCCTAGGGTTATACAACAACTACTACCAATAATAATAGCTAACATTTATATAACTTTTACTGTGTGCCAGGCACTGTGCTAAGGGTTTTACAATTTTTATCTCATTTGAACTTCACAACAACCTTCTGAGGGAGATGCTACTGTTATTCTCATTTCAGAGATGAGGAAATGGGGGCAAATGGACTAAATGACTTGCTCGGGATCACACAAGTAGCAACTGTCTGAGGACAGATTTGAACTCAGGTCTTCCTGACTCCAGCTCCAGTGCTCTATCTACTGTGTGCATCCCCTCGCACATAGTAGGCACTTCATAAATATTGTTTAAAATCAGCTTGAGGTTTAGGAAGGATGCTGACAAACTGGAATGCATTTAGATGAGGCTAAGCATGATAGGGAGAGAAATGAAGAAAATGCCATATGAAGATTAGTCGGAGGCACTAAGGGTGTATAGTCTGCAGAAGAGACGTGGGGGAACCCTGGACATGACTGTTGCTATCAAGAATTTTAAAGGCTGTTCTGTGGAAGAGGCATTAGGCTTGTTCTGTTTGTCCCCAAAAGACAGATCTAGGAACAATAGGATGAAATTGCCAAGAGAAAAATTAAAGCTTAATCCAAGAAAAGAACTTCCTGACAATTCTGGAGTGGCCTTTCTTAAGAGATAGTGGGTTCCTGGCTCTCTAGAGGTTTTTAAGAAAAGACTAGATGACAGCTTCTCAGCTATGTGGTAGAGGGAATTCTTGGTTGAGTATGTGTCAGTTTCGAGGTTTTGTAAAAACTGCACATTCTCTTTTGTGTCTCTTTACCCTCCTCTTGCTACATGGATGCCAATTTACTCTATCTGCTTTTCAGATTGGTCCCCAGAGTGATGAGAAGTAAAATGGAGGAGGAGTGTGAGGCCATGGAATCTTACTCTTTTAGAACTTGGACACATGACCCTCTTGAATTGCCTAGATGTGCATGATAACCTGACTACTTTAAGGATACAATGGATCTATGATCTCCTCAAGGTGGGTACTCACTCCAGTGGTGAAGGCAGCTACCCCCAATATACTGGAGATCTTCTAGGTCTTTTAACATTTTGTAGGGCAAAGTGCTGTGCTTAAGCTGGACTTAAAATGGCAGCTTGATGTGGTGGTTGGAGTGGAGTTAGGAAGAGCTGAGTATGCATCCTCTTTCAGACACTTCATTAGTTCTGTTAACCTGGGTATATCACTTAACCTCTCCCAGTCTCAGTTTCTTCATCTGTAAAATGGGGATGATGACTACACTGGCCTCACAGGGTTGTTGTGAAGACTAAATGAAAGTGCTATATAAATGGTAGCTTTTATTATCCCTTATTCTTATTACACGATAAAATTTGATTTTGATTCCTAAGAGCAATGGCAACAGCCAATGACAGCAACATAATGATGCCCTCTATTAAAGTTCTACTCTGATAATTCAAGTTTCATTGTAATGTAAGGATAGGCCTGAGTTCTTAATTGCTGTGCTACTGGAACACTGGCTCTGGCAAAAAGATTTTTTGTATAGGCCCACTATAGACTTAATGTCCATTCTTGAGGGCGAGCTTAACTATATTAGGGGAGTTGATCACTAGACTGACCACCAGGTTATGAATTTTTTGACCAGAGCAAGTCATCAAGACTGGCTAGCAAGGTATGGCATGATTGTGATTTGTCTCAGCGGAAGAAGAATCCTTCCTACGTAAACCCTGTCTTTCTGAAGCATTAGAGAAGAAACAAGAATATCTTGGTTTTATTTAGTGCACTACAAAGCTTTTTTTACATTCATTATTTCATGTGATCTTCACAACTACTCTGAGTTAGGTTGGGCAGGCATCATTTAGCCCCATTTTGCAGATAGATGATATATTTGAGTCTCAGAGAAGCTAAATGACTGGGCCAAGGTCACTGAGATAGTTATTGATAGATCTATAATGAGAATTCATATTCAATTCACTTTTTCCCCTTTCTTAGCTCCATTCTATGGTTTAGTAGGGTTGTTTGTTTGTTTGTTTGTTTTTAATGTTTATCTGGAAACAACTCATTAAAGCTCCTTCTCCAAGGAGAAAGCCTAAGAAGGGACATGAACAGATTTTCCCCTCCTCCACGCCTAGTAGGTTTCATTGTTGGTGTTTAGGATGGGGCAATGACAAAATTGGTTTTAGTTTGTCTTTGGTGCTTTCCCACTTTCCATTTCTCTTCAAGGGTCTCCCTATCTGGTACAGGCTGGAATTGCAGGGATTACCCATGGGCCCAGTACTGCTGTGACTAACATGGAAACTTTGACCTTCTCTGTCTCCTACCTAGTCAGGTTTGACTCTCCTTAGGCAACCTGGTCCCTGATCCAATGGTAAAATTTCAGCCACTTTCAGGTGACATATTTTTGAATGGGAGTAGAAAGGGTTTCTGTTTCTTTGCAAGTGATAGTGCATAGATATCCACTTGTTTTATTCTCCCTACTCATAAGGCTGGCCTTGTCTTGCACTTACTTGGAAGGAAAGGAGAGAATTAATTTACTGTAAGCTGCTTTGAGCACTTTACAAAGAGTGATGATAATAGAAGGCTCCTAGATTTAGAGTTGAAAAGAAATTTAGAAATAATCTAGTCCAGTTTCCTTATTTTGAAGATGAGAAAACTGAAGCTCACTGAATGCCTTGCCTAGACAGGCACAAAGACTTACCATACTAACAACCCACATCTGTGTTGGTGGCTCTGAGGTCTGCAGAGAATCGTTATGTGGTAAGATAGTCTTTACATCTTATCTGTTTGGTCAAAAGTGGGACACTTTATCTGGGACAACATTCAACTCATTCACCTGGGTTGAAGGTAATTTTTGGACAGCAAAACTTCCTGCTTCCTGCCCTTGAACCATTCTCCATGACACCCGCACTCTCTGCAGGATGGCAGCTGCCATTATTTAGTCAACGATAAAATAAGGCTTTAACAATTGGGGGAAATGCTTCGCTGACCTGGTTTCTTTCTCAGTTATCACTAAGGAAAATATCCAACATGAAATTGTAGGGTTATCTTTGCAAAGCTGCATTATAAAGAGTGAGGTTTTGGGGGAATTTTTTCTCTCCTTTCTGGAAATCCCTTAGCATTGGCTCTGGTTCTAGGCATATTTTCACATGAGACAACAATGCTTTGTGTTTACAGAGCACCTTTCTCTTTCAACTCCCCCAGCCCCACCCCAAGCACTTTATAGACACCCTGTACAATTTGCTCTGAGGCTAGGGGAGATAGGGAAAGTTGTTGGAAAGCTACTGGGAGAGGCATCAGGAAATATAGGTTGTACAAAAGGTGCTACACCCAAGCAGAAGCCTCCAAAGAGAGTAGATAGGAGAATAGGACTCAGTTCTCCTTCTTTGACTTCCTTGGTCCTCTGTGGAATAACCCCTGCCCAGAGGCCTGGTGATCCTGCCTCTGCTCCACAGAGGGGGGAGTCAGCCCCCACTCTCATGCCTGCAATAGTACCTTGTGAGAGTCTTACCTCCATTGGAACAGATTTCCAAAAGTGATAGGGGCATCTCTGGTTGCTCTTTGTTACATGATGCCTGGGATATTTAGAAGTCTTATAGATGATTTTGGTTGCAACTAATAATCCAATTTATCAGTCTTCCGGGGCAGCTGAATATAGTTAGAATTCTCTTTGGGACTCAAGCGGGACATCACCACTGAGGGTGATGACAATGGGCTAGAATCAGGCACCCAAAGAGCTTGGATTCTGAAGACAGCCAGGAATAGAGAAAAGGGTTGAATGTGTATTTAAGAGAGACTTTTTGTTATTCAGTCATGTCCAATTCTTTGTGACCCCATTTGGGGTTTTCCTGGCAAAGATACTGGAGTGCTTTGCCATTTCCTTCTCTAACTCATTTTACAGATGAAAAAACTGAGGCAAACAAGGTTAAGGAGCCTGTCCAGGGTCGCATAGCTAGTAAGCGTCTGAGGTCAGATATGAACTTAAAAAGATGAATCTTCCTGCCTTCAAGCCCAGATTCTATCCACTGTGCCACCTGAGCATTCAGGGAAAACCAACATCTCTGGTGTGGGGGGTTGCTGAGCCCTTTTCAGGGCTGCTTGTTCACCTTTGGAGTCTACATGGCACTCAACTCTCACCTGTGGCTCCAAGAAGCCATAGCATGGACATCTGTAATACCTCAGTAAACCATTAGAACACAGGCTAAACCAAGTTGAGGATAACCAACAGACTTCAAACCTGTTGGTGAGTTAGGGGGATGTCTACCCCTAAGCATGTGAAGATTTGCCCAGCAGTATCGGCAGATGAGAGCAATTTGTTCCCATAGCCATGAAAGCAGCTGAAGCAGGAGCTATGGAGTGCTTAGAGTTTGGTCAAGCATCAAAGATGCCAAGACCATCCACTGCGTCCTGGGCCGTCACCAGTTGTCTTGACTTTTGTCCTGCCACCCAACTTCAATGACCCTGGAAGAAAGAATGAGGCTGATGACTGTGCAACTCTGCCTCACTTAAATCCAGTTCAGGCACAAATCAAGACATTACCTTTGATATCACTGGTTCTCTTTGAAATGAAGGAAGAACAACAGCTATATTCCTTGAAACACTATATATGTTTTATCTATGGGTATTATTAAGTTACTATGATGAGAGACAGCGTTCTGTAGTGGATAGAGAGCCACCCTCTAAGTCAGAAAGACCTAGGTTGAAGCCCTGCCTCTGACAGATGATGGCTGTGTAACTTTGGGCAAGTCATTTAACTCTCAGTGCCCTAGGTGTTGCAGAAAGGATGCTAATTTCTGTTGGAATAGGGAATTTCCTCATTAAGATTTCCTTATGCCAAGGAACTCATTGGACTGGTCCCTTACATTCCTTACCAGTCTCACCTCCCTCCCTCCCTCTTCCCCCTATTACTATGTAAATGACAATGAGATATGGACACTTTAGACTTGTGGTCAGAAGTTTCTGATCCTTAACTGATAGGGTTATATTGCTCCCAGTCCATGGTAATCAAATAATTGGGATCTCCTGATGTAAAGGGAGCCTTGGACTCCTTTCTGAACCTCACTAATGCAGACAATCCTGCAGTGAAACTATAGGGAAGGTTTAGGTCTGGAGCCCCACTAAGGAATCCAATACCTGAACTGAATTAATACCAATCAAGACAGTAAGGCTAAAGGACCCGTGCCAAGCAGAGTGGGCAACTTTCCCTGATATTGAAGCCACCAACCTGGGTTTCTGGACAAAATGCTTTCTTGACCTTCTTCACCCTGCAGTGGAATAGGGAACTGAGGCTGGGGGTGCGGTAGGGTGGCTATGGAAAGTTAGGAGGAAGACTTAGCCTTGGTAGAGAGGTACCCGGCTGAAGGTCCGAGAGAAAAAGACAGTGGTACAATGACCCCTAAAACAGACCAACCTGTGTTGGGACAATCTAAAATCAACACCTGGGTAAATTTGTGGGGGAATGGATGTTCTGGATAACTGTTTGGTACACACACACACACACACACACACACATGCACACATATACCGTACATGAGTTGTTACTTTTCCAAGAACTAGAATATAATTTTACTGGAGAGAATTGAAGCTTTCATTGAAGATTCAAGATCTTGTGTCTCTTTATCATTCCCAATATATCATCTTTGTATTTCAAGTTGGTCTTTTTAAGGGTCAAATCTATACCAACACAGGGACTAGTGTAGTTTGTTCATCCCAGGCCAACTAGCTAGAACTAGTCTGTGCTGGTGATTAGGGTACAGTTAAGAAGACCCATGGGAAAGAATGAAAGCTCCTCAAGAACAGGACATACTTAATTTTTTGAATGAATGAGAAATATTCATTAAGTCTTTACTATGTATCAAGCACTATGATAAGCCCAGAAGTACAAATAGAAAAATTAAGATGTTTTCTGGCTTCAAAGAGCTTACTACACCAAAGAAGACTATACCAAAAGGGGAGTGGTGGTCAGATTACACCAAATCAAGTCAACTCAGCAAGCCTTTACAGAGCACTTAACTATGTGTCAGGAACTGCTAAATGCTGGGAATACAAATAGAAGCAAAAATAAAGATAGTCCCTGCCCTCAGGGAGCTTACTTAATGGGAGAAGACAAAATACATAGAAGGAACCTGAAAAGCAGGGGAGGCTTTGGAGAAGCAAATCCAGTGGATCCAGAATGGAATCCAAATAGAATGAAGGAATGAGCATGACTAGCCTGGGCCCTTAAAGTGGAGGTCCTAGGAAGAACCAGAAGAAAGGCTCCAGAAGCAGTGGGATATTCCATGATGAGACAGCCTCAGGGAAAAAGGAACTTTCCAGGGTAAGAAGGTGGCTGGGGCATAGCAGAGAAAGAAGTCTATAGAGTCCAGAGTGGAGCTTGGAGAGTAACCAAGGATGAGTTTTGGTCCAGGAAGTTGCCAGGATTCTGAGTAGAGCCATAGGGCAATTGATTAATGAGTCCAATACCAATAACTGGCTAACTGTCACCAATGGGCAAGTAAGTCAAAGGGACTGAAGAACAGTAGAACCTCCAAAACTACAGCCCCTGCAGCCATCAGAGAAGGAAGCAATCCCAGTGGAGGGGTCAGCCATCTCTGCCAATTGCTACCTACTAGGTGGGAGAGCAGTCTACCTGAAGTAGATAGGCAGTTGGTAGCGTGGCTTGTGTCATCTCATTCAAACCACTACCACCATGTTGGCCACTACCACCTCCAACTACTGACCAACTGCTATCAATGGGCAGAAGCTGTAGCCTGTCTCCTTAATAGTCCCAACTCTTAAAGACCCTGAAAAGAAAATTCTCACCACCTAAATCCTTGGCATTGTCGAAAGGTTCAACATCAAAAACATATATGGTCTTAGTGAAAATGACATTAAAGAATACATAATGCCACCTCTTATGTCATCATGTCCTAAGGACTATGGTCTCTGCTGGATCTGGGTCCAAGGAAGAGATGAATGGTAAGGTCAGGTGGCTTATCAAGAAGATGGCCAGAGAGCATATATTCTTGGTCTAGTATAGTTCCTGGCACATAGTAAGTGCTTAATAAATACTTGTTGAATAAATGAATGAATGAATGAAGAAAATAACCTTCCTATAGAAAGGGGATGTGGTCCAACTATGGTCTGAGAACATGACCATAGAATGCTATGTCAGGTGGACAGGAATTGTGAAGGGCTTCACAGCAACAGTTCAAAGATATGGAAAGTAGCTAAGAGTAGGTAATGTAAAATACAATATGAATAGATTATTCAGAAATGACAAAATTATTGTTTATATCACACAATCTCTGAGAAGGTGGCAGCATGCCACCCATGTTCCCTCCTCACTTTGATGCAACACTGTCACTAGAGGACTGGACACACATTATCACCAGCAATATCTGGTCCCATCACGCACCCTGGGGTAGTCTGATTTATTGTTTTCAACCTGCCATCTGATGCTCTTAAGTGCTGAGCTGTACATAAAAACATACCATCAGGATGATAAGCTTGGTTCTTGGCATCCAATTTGGCTGTGGTAAAATAACCATTGAATGTCAGTTTTCATTGAGTGGGATTGAAAGAAGGACCCAGAGCTGAAACTTGACAGAAGAAAGAAGTGATTAGCTTCTCTGAAAAGACCCACTTATGGAATATTTTAATGAATAAGATTTGGACAGATGGATATCATAAAACATCTCTTCAACATGCATCAATGCTCTATGGTTTCTAGTTGTTTTCCTATAGGTTTGGGTGGTTCAGGCTCACCTGGTGGCTTGTTACACATGTAGTGATATGAAGAAATGGGGAGGAGAAATGTAAGCCAGCTTACCCATTCCATATCATTTGTTGCCATTAGGGATTTGCTGAATAAGGGCAAGAGAAGGTAGTGAAGACCTAAGCCCCTGAACTACTGTACATTTCTCAGCAGAAAGGACCAGAAAAACGTACGTGTTGATTAGTGACTTTAGTCAATTTGCAATTTATCTTGGTTTGAACCCAAACAGGCCACAAACCAAGACAAACACTCTTTGATGTAATCAACCTGTGACTCAGGCCATTTTCATGATGGTTCCTGTGCTACGATTAGAAAAAAAGGAAAAAAAATAAGTCCTTGAACATTTGCCAGGAAAAGTTGCATGTTTGGCTCAAAGGAGAACCAGTAGATTCCTGCCACTCTATGCCATGGTGGCCAACTTTGAAGCTAGCTTGTCTTAAATGGGTAATTCAGTATCTCAGAATCTTAGTCCATTGATTTTTCACCTAGCAGTTAAAAACGTGTGATGGCCTCCATGTGGATTGAGGGGCACTTGGCTTGGAACTACCTTGAATTAACCCTCCATGTGTTTTCGGGTCAAAAACCTGCTGAGAAGCAGTTTACCCCTCCTGCTTCCCTCCTCTGTACTTGCTTGATTTTTTTTTTTTAAACCCCAGTGTATTTTCAAGGAAACTTGATCCATATGATTCCGGTTTCTTTAAACTCAGCTCATTAGACATTTGATGGTCTAAAATTCTTTTGATGAGTTTTTAAGCCTCTGCTCCTAGAGACAGGAAGCTGCCTTTTTTTCCCCCTGCCAAGACTAAACAAATTCAAACCCCTAAAGATTTGATGAAACTCAGAATCTACGGGGGCTGAGAAGATTTGGAACTTGGCAAACATGGTCTCTCATCCTTAACCAGAGTGCCTCCCACCCCTTTCCTAGGCCTGTTTAGTATAACTGCCTGTTAAGTCTTGAAAACTTCTTTTCAATGACATGGGTTTTGTCCATTGACTTATCTTTCTGTTTCAGCCCTATCCTCTTTTCTTACTATTCCCCAGAGAGTACAGCTAACCTCATTGGACAGAAGTTTTAGAGGAAAGTTTAGGCCCTGAAGAAAATTTGCTAATGTATAGTAATACAGTAATAAATAATAATAACCAGTATTTATATATCACCTTAAGGTTTGTGAAGTACTTTACAAACAGTAACTCATTTGATCCTTAAAATAATCTTGGGGGGCAGCTAGGTGGCACAGTGGATAGAGCACTGGCCCTGAAGTCAGCAGGACCGGAGTTCAAATCCGGCCTCACACCAAACACTTTGAGACTTAACTAGCTGTGTGACCCTGGGCAAGTCACTTAATCCCAATTGCCTAAAAAAAAAATAATCTTGGGAGCTTGGTGCTACTATGACCCCCATTTTATAGTTGAGGAAACTGAAGCAGACAAGTTAAGTGAGTTGCCTAGCTAGTGAGGTCTGAGGTTAGTTTTATACTTTGCTAGAGCTCTATCTACTGTTTCACCTACCCGTAAAAAAAGTGGAAGGAGTTGCCTCCAAAGGAAGAGTTTTCTCTCTCACTAGAGGGTCTTCAAGCAAAGACCAGCTGAACACTTAGAATATATGTTGTAGACAATTGTAAAATATTAGCTAACATTTGTATAGCACTTATTATGTACCAGGCACTGTGCTAAGTGGTATACAATTATGCCTCATTTCATCCTTTCAACAACCCAATGAGGTAAATAATTACCATTTTATAGATGAAGAAACTGAGAAAAATAGATTAAGTGACTGGGCTGGAGTAAACACAGCTAGTGTCTGAGGCTGCATTTAAACTCAGGTGTTCCTAACTCCAGTCCCAGCATTCTATTCACTGCCCCACCTAGCTGTCCCTATGTATAAGGACCAGATAATCTCTAAGGTTCCTTCTACCTTTGTGAATCTATGCTTTGATAATAGTGCTTTCCAGGAAATCAACTTTTTTAAAAGTTATTTTGACCAAGGCAAGAATTGTTTCTCGTAATACCACACAGAACAAAATTCCTTTAAAAATCTGAGGAAAAGCAGAGCAAAAACGACTTTTTGTCTTCTTAATCTTCACCTTTTGTAGATGAAATACAATTTGTAGATGAAACAGTATCATTCCTATTTAACAGGCGGGAAAATTAAAATGCCCGATCAAACATGACCTCACAGATGGTGATGAAGCTGCAAATAGAATCCTCTGGAAAATTGCCTCGACTTCTGGTTATAGCTTTTGATGTTTGAAGGGGATAAAGAATCAAATATATCTACCATGCTTTTTACAACACAAGGTATTGTTTAGAAAGTCAATACCGCCTGTCTATTGCATAATAAAAAAGGGAGGACAGTTTTAGATGTTAAAATAAATATAATTTTATTTGTGTTATTTTTAATAGGCTGATCTCCTGTGTCAGCCAATCTTGGTACTGGTGGTGTGATAAAGTGCTGTTTAATGCGTCTTTTGGACTTCTGAAGAGGCCTGACAGGGTAGAAGTGACAGGATTTAGTAGATAATTGCATGTATAAGCCAGGGTAGAAGGATACGGGTGATGACTCAGAGGATTTGAGGCTGCGTGACTAAAAAAGGTGGTGGTACTTTCCAATCTATTTAATTCCATGGCTCACTTGTAAATTTGCTGGGTCAGATCCTGTAGCCCTGCCTTGACCAAGATCCAGGGAAGCAGCTCTGTGAATGAGCGCAAGAATCCGTCTCACCATCCATCAGAGGTCCCTATATCCCTGCCCTGCTATGTGATATCACACATGCACACATAGACACAGTCTATGTTTTTCTGACTATACTGGTGGGTCATAAGACACCATAGCTATTCTCACCATGCTTTGTTGAAAAATGGCTTCAGGGGTGATTTTCTAAGTGTTTTTGGCATAGGTCAGTATCAGCACGAGTCTGTTGCAAACTCAGCTCGGCTCAGAACAGTGTCCACAGTGCTTCCTGCATTCCTGGTTATTGGAATCTAACATCGCTGCCCCCTCAGTCCCAGTTCAGAGACATTACATTGGCAAAGGATGCCGGAAGGACAGGAAAGGCATTATAAAAGCTTTCATGGCTTGGATCAGAGCCAGGCTGGAGCAATGCTTCTTCAGAGACAGGAAACCCCCAAGTCTCCCCTAGTAGAGCCAACATTCTGAGCTTCTGGGAGCATAGGGGAAATACCAAGTCCCCAAATGGGGCACCATTGTTTCTGCAGAGAAGAAAGAAAAGCTTAGTTCTCCTCAATATTAAAGGGGGTGGGGTGGGGGGGAAGAGAGCTATCTATTTTTATAAGGCAGAAGAACTCCCTTGATTGGCATATCCTGGTGGAAGCCCCAAAGGGCCAATTAAGTGACCATCCTGAGAACCAAAGGCTCATGGGGTAGATTGTACTGGGAGATACTGGCATGCTTTTCATGAATTGCTCCAAAAATAAACTTTTAAAACCACAGGTTAACCTTCAAATAGCTACTACTTTTCTGCCTTCTCTCCAAATGAATGGTTTTGAAATCATAGTGATAGAACCATGTGAACATTCTGATAGTGAGAGTTCTAAGCTAAGAGTATGATCGGTTGCCACCTTGTGGGAACATAGGTCCTCCAAGCCAAAGTCAGCCATTGGTCATGGGCAAGCCCTTCCTTTTTTTTTTTTTCTCTTAGGGAGTTGACTTTCTTAGCAATTTGGATTCCTTAAATAGTATACAACAACTTCTTTCTTATAGCAAAGGCATGATTTTTTGTTTAGTGAAAAAGTGAGCAGAATTGTGTTAAGCCCAGTGTTAGCATTTCATCCCTCCTCCTCCCTCTTTATATTCTTCTGGCCTCTTCTGCAAGGAAGCATTTACCTGCTAGGTTCCTGTATTAACAGGAGGAAGTTTTTTCTCTGTGTATGAAAAGTCCTGTGGGACTGGAAGGGCTTAATAAATGTTTTGGGGTTTTTTTTTTTTGTTGGATTGATGGATTGATTGTCAGAAGAGAAGTCTCTGAACCTGCTTTCCCAGAGGGTAGTACCTACAGTAATTCCACCCCTGGAGAGTGGGGTCTGGGAGTCAGCATAAGATCAGTGATAGGATAGGCAGTGAAGGTGTGTACCCTGGCCACTACCCTCCCAGAATGAAGACAGCTCTACCTCTTCTTCAGATCCATCCTTCCTTGTCCTCCCTTACCATTGTTCCTCAAATACCCGTTCATTCTAGATCTCTTCCTTTCACATTCCTTCATGCTTCTGACAAGAGAGGGGGTTGGCAGACTCCCTGCCTCCCACTGACACTCCCAAACTCTTGCTTTACCACTGTCACTCAACAATTACTGCTCTTCCTTTAAAGCTCATTCCATTTCATTCTTTAAAGAGTTTTAACTTTTTTTATTCTGAACTTAATAGCAAGTAAAATAAGCATTTCCATATATATATATGTTAGAAGAGAAAACAGTATTGTACATGAAACTGTGAGTCACATTTTTACAAGTTCATTTTCTTTTTCAATATATAATAAATTGAACTTGTAATTTAAGATGCTGACTTGCTTGTTCACTATTCTTTCTAGCCTTTTTGTTTGTTTGTTTGCTTTTTGGTGAAGCAATTGAGGTTAAGTGACTTGCCCAGAGTCACACAGCAAGTAAGTATTAAGTGTCTGAGGCTGGATTTGAACTCAGGTCCTCCTGACTCCAAGTCCAGAGCTCTATTCACTGCACCACCAAGCTGCCCCCTTTTTAGCCTTTCTTATCTGGTTTTTTGTGCATGTAAAAATTCTTCAATGACCTTTTTTTCTTTTAATTTTCATCATTATTGTTGTTGTTGTTGTTATTGGTCCTCATCTAGATTTTCTTTTCCCCCCCTTCGTTGGAAAAAAAAAGGAAGACAAAACCATTGTTAAAAACATGAAATACGCATATTCAAGCACATTGGTCATGTCCAAAAAATATGTCATATTATCCTGTACCTTGAGTCCATCACCTCTCTGTTAGGAAATGGGTAGCATACTTTTCATCACTGGTCCTCTGGAACTGTGGCTAGTTATTTCAGTGGCCAGAGTTTTTAAATCTTCCACAGTCTTGTGTCTAATGTTATTATTGTGTACACTTTTCTCCTTGTTCAGTCACGAACTCTCCCTTTGCCAATAGATTCAACAAGTAATTTCTTCCATGCTCCTTTAATTTGCTTATGATGTCACCTTTCATCTAAATCATGTAACCCATTTTGAGATTATCTTGATAAATAGTGTGAGATGTTGGTCTATACCTGGTTTCTACTTGAATCTTTTCTAGTTTTTGTTGAGTAGTGAATTCTTGCCTAATTACTGCGATTTGGGATTTGTCAAACACTAAATTACCATTCTCATTTGCTACTTTATGTTATATACCTAACATATTCCCCTGATCGACCTATTTATTTCTTATCCAGTACCAAATTGTTTTGTGTGTGTGTGTGCTTTGTTTGTTTTGTTTTTTGTTTTTGTGATAATTATAGCTTTGTAGTATAGTTTGAGATCTGCTACTGCTAGGTTTCTTTCCTTCCCATTTTTAAAAATTTATTCCCTTGATATTCTTGGCCTTTTGTTTCTCTAGATGAATTTTTTTTCTTATTTTTTCTAACTCTATAAAGTAGTCCTTTGGCAGTTTAATTGATATGGCACTGAATCAATAGTTTAGATATTATTGTTATTTTTATTATATTGGTTTGACCAACCAAAAAGCAATTACTATTTCTTCAGTTATTTAGATCCACCTTTATTTGTGTAAAGAATGTTTTGTAATTGTGATCACAAAGTCCCTGCTTGTCTTGGCAGGTAGGCTCTCAAGTGTTTTATACTATCTGAAGTTACAGTAAATGGAATTTTTCTTTCGATCTCTTCCTGTTGGATTTTGTTGGTAATATATAGAAATGAGGATGATTTGTATGGATGTATCATTTTATATCCTGCAATTTTGCTGAACTTGTTAATTGTTTCAATTCATTTTTTAGTTGATTCTTTTGGGTTCTTTAAGTAAACCGTTGTGTCACATCAAGCCCCTCTTGGTCATTGTTTGGGCCCTAATGACTCAGAATGAGTGTAAATAGCAATTGTTTCTGTTTTGGCAAGAAACCCTGAGGGTCTTCACCTCCCAAATTGATTTTTTTTTTTGGCTAGGTAAAAGAGGCCATTCTCAGCTTCATTTCTTACCTAGCCTAAGTCAAACTGAGACCTGGGAAAGACCTTAGCTTAAAAAATCCAAGATCTTCCACTGTATCCAAGGCCATCTCCAGTCGTCCTGATCTGTATCTTGCCACTGGACCCAAATAGCTCTGGAGGAGAAAGTATGGTTGGTGACTTTGCGCAGACCTCCCTCACTGAAGTTCAATTCACTTGTAAGTCATGACATCACCTTCCTGATGTCATAGTATTTTTGAGAATAAAGGACAAACAACAACATATCATATGCAAAAAGTGGTGGTTTTGTTTCCTCACTGACTATGCTTATGCCTTCAATATCTTTTTATCTTCTTATTACTATAGTTAGCACTTCTAGTACAGTATTGAATAGTGATGGTGATAGACATCCTTGCTTTATCTTTGACCTGATTGGAAAGCCTTTTGGCTTATTCTTATTAGAGATGTTTGCTCTTTTCTTTAGACAGATACTACTTATTATTTTAAGGAAAGCTCCAACTATTCCTGTGCTTTCTAATATTTTTAATAGGAATGGATTTTGTATTTCGTTAAAAGCTTCTTCTGAATCTATTGAAATAATCACATATTTTATTGATTTTGTTATTAATATGGTCAATTTCCTAATTCCTGATTTTGTTATTAATATGGTCAATATGGTCAATATGGTCCTAATAGTGAACCAGCTCCACATTCTCTATATAAATCCAGCCTGGTTATAGTGTATTATCTTTGTGATATATTGTTGTAATCTCCTTGCTAGTATTTTATTTTAAATTTTGCATCAACATTTATTAGGGAAATTGGTCTATAGTTGTCTCTCTCTGTTTTAACTCTTCCTGGTTTCAGTACCAAGTTTCAATATCAAGACTATATTTGTGCCATAGAAGGAATTTATAGTACCCCTTCTTTAGCTATGTTTCAAATAGTTTATGTAGTATTAGAGTGAATTATTCCTTAAATGTTTGGTAGAATCTGTTTGTAAATCCATTTCATCCTGGTTTGTTTGTTTTCTTTTTCTTGAGAGTTCATTTATGGCTCATTCAATTTCTTTTTCTAAGATAAAGTTATTTAAATATTATATTTCCTGTTTTGTTAATCTGGGCAATTTTTATTTTTGTAAATATTCATACATTTCATTTAGATGATCAGTTTTATTGGCATATAGTTGGGTAAAATAGCTTCTATACTTTTATTTCTTCTTCATTAGTTATGAATTCACCTTTTTCATTTTTGATACTGGTAATTTGGTTTTCTTCTTTCTTTTCTAAAATCAAATTAGCTAATGGTTTATTTATTGTTCTCTCCCCACACTGCACCCCCTACCCCAAATACCTCTTAGTTTCATTTATTGATTCAATGGTTTATTTACTTTCAGTTTAGTTAATATCTCTTTTGATTTTCAAGATTTACATTTTGTTATTTAATTAGGGGTTTTATTTTATTGGCTTTTTAAAAGTTGCCTCTCCATTTATTGATCTGTTCTTTGTCTCTTTTATTGATGTGTTTAGAGTTATAAGTTTTACCTTAAGTACTGCTTTGGCTGCATCCCACAGATTTTGATATGTTGTCTCGTTGTCTTTATCTTTCATGAACTTGATGATTGTTTCTGTGATTCTTTAAGATTAAATTATTTAATTTCCAATTAATTTTTAATCTATACTTCAAGGGCCTTTACTGAATGTAATTTTTATTGTGTTATGGTTGGGAAAGGATTTAATATTAATATAAGTAATATAATTTTTGATTTGTTCTTTAGGAACAATTTAACCTTTCTTTAGGATTAAATCATTTAATTGTCAATCAATTCTTAATATTTTCTTTGGAAATCTTTTAATAATTGTAGATTTAAAAAATTTTGTTGTGTTCAATAAATGATGCATTAGATATTATTGCTTTTCTAATTTTGTTTTTGTGGGTTTTATGGCCAATATGTAGTCAGTTTTTGTCAAAGTTCCACACACACTTGAAAAATGTGCATGTATCTTTCTTTTCCCTCTCAGTAATCACCAGAGATTGATCAAATTTTTCTAAAGTTCCATTCAGCTCCTTAACTTTTTTTATTCTTATCTTTTTAATAGATTTATCTAGATCTTAAAACATTATATTGACATCCTACAATATTACAGTTTTACCATATATTTTTACCTGAAGTTTTTTTTTCTTTTAGTATTTTAATACTATGCCATTTGGTACACACATATCAGGAACTGATTTGTGTGATTTGTGGTCTATGGTGCCTTTAAGTGTAAAGCAGTTTCCTTACCTCTTTTTATTGTATCTATTTTTTTCTATTGCTTTGTCTGAAATCATGATTGATATCCCCTGTTTCTTTTTAAATTCAGTTAGAATATGAGAGATTTTGCTACAGCTCCTTGCTTCAACTTTGTGTGTATCTTTGTATTTCAAGTACATTTCTTCTATATAACAAATTGTTGGATTCTGATTTCTAATCCATTTTGGTATGCTCTTCTATTTTGTCAGTAAATCCATCTTGTTCACATTCATATTTGTAACCGTCAATTATTTATTTTCTTCCATCTTGTCTTCTTGGTATTTTCCCCTCTTTTTGTCCCCTGTCCTCTTCTCTTCAAAGAATATTTTGGTAAAAGAGGAGTTTGCTTAACATTAGTTCTCTGTAATTGAAACAATCTGTTTCTCTTCTATTGTCTCTTTGTCTCTCATCTCTTCTTTTTTTCGCCTCTCCCAATCATGCTATTATTTTTTCTTTTTCTTTTTTTTCTTTTTTTCTTTTTTTGATTTTATCTTTTTTTTTCCTTTTTTTTAGGCAATTGGGGTTAAGTGACTTGCCCAGGGTCACACAGCTAGTTCTTTTTCTTTTTTTAATCTGCACACTCTACTCCCAGAGTTGGAGTTTGCTTTGCTCACTGATTCTGACCTCCCCCTTAAAATAACTCCCTCCTTTCCCCCAGGTCCACCTATTTCCATGTTGAGTTTCATGTGTTTCTATACCAAAGTCTTTGCATGTGTGTAAGAGAGACAGAGACGGAGAGATAGAGAGAGGCAGAAAGACATAGAGAGATAGGAAGGAGGGAGGGAAAGAAGGAGGGAGGGAGAGAAAAAGGGAGAGAAAAGGAGGGGAGAGAGAGAGAGGGAGAGAGAGAGAGGGAGAGAAAGAGAGAGAGAGAGAGAGAGATATCAGTATTCCTTTGTCAAATTCAGAAGAAAGTGAGGTTCGTGGGATACCTGGATCCCTCTGTTCCTTCTTCCATATATGTATATTCTTCATCTGATATACTCTTATTACATTAGATATTAAGTCTGCTCCCCTTCCTTCTTCTTTCTTCTTCAGTGTAATCTCTTGTCCCTCTCATTTCCTTTTTCTTCTAAGACAATCAAAACAGACCAATACCACCCCTAAACTTTCTGCCTGTCTTATTAACTTTCTATATGGTTTGTGAAGACAGTAGAGTTATGAAACACCACTTATTTCTTCTCCTGCTGTCATAATAAAAGCAATCCATCATTATATAGTCCCTTCCAATTGAACAAATGTATTAATTTTTCTGTGTTTCTTTTGACTTCTGTATTTTCATTTAAAAATTTCTACTCAGTTTTACCCTTTTCATCCAGAATTCTTGAAATTTCTCTGCATCATTTAAAATCTACTTTTCTCCTTTGGAATTATACTGTTTGGCCAGATTGGTGATTATTTATGATTTCAAGCCTTTATCTTTGGCCTTTTGGAATATAATATGCCAGGCTTTCCTTTCCTTTAAACTTTCAGCTGCCAAGTTGTGTTTAATTCTGACTGTGATTCCTTGGGTTTTGAACTCTTTACTTTTTGACTGCTTTCAATGTTTTTTCTTTGTTGTGGAAGTTCTGAATTTTGGTTATAAAATCCTGGGAGTTTTAATTTTGTGGCTTCTTTTGGGAAGTAACTCGTGGATTCACTCTATTTTTCACACTGCTCTCTGATATCTGGACAGTTTTCAGTGAAGATTTCTTGAAATATGTATTTTTCCTCAGCATGATTTTCAGATAGTCCTATGATTCTTAGATAATTTTTTTTATTGACATAGTTATTTTAAATAATATATTCTTTATATTTCTCCTGCTTTTTCAATCTACTGATTTTGCTATAATATTTCTTGTTGTCTAATAAAGTCACTGCTTTCTTTTTGGCTCAAACTAATTTCAATGAGTCCAATTCTTGGGTAAGATTTACCACTACATGGTGGTATATTAATTCTCATTGCCATTCTATTATCCCTATTGTAATTTTCATTTAACATTATATTCTGTTTCACTTGAATAACTTCTTCTAGGTACTTTAGTAGTCTTTGTACCCTGGATATTCTTTTCTCTGAGGTTCCATTTGGACTTGTTGTGGAGTTACTTTCTTCTTCTGGGTTTACCTCATGGACTTCTCTCAGTCTATAGTGTTTTTTCATTGTGTTTAGTGTTTTCTTCTGTTTACTCATATTTCTATCTGTGGTTTCTGAACTTTGTGCTCATATCAGATTCTGTTCCCTCTTGTAATCTTGGATGATGTACTGCCCCCTCATGCTCCTTCCTGAATTCTTGTTCCTGCTTGGTTGGAAACATGATGGCTTGGACTGGGCTCCACCTCCTGCTTCAGATGGCAGTGCTTGGATGATGGTCTGGTCCTGTGTCCTGCTGTGCTTTTGGTGGGGGCATATGTGATAAGAATTTAATTAATGTGTCCAGGTTAGATTATAGATTTGAGAGTCATCTTCATAAAGACTATAACTGAAGTTATGAATGAGGCAGAATGAGATCTTCAAGAAAGTGTAGAGAGAGAACTAAGGGAAGAAGAGTAAGCCTTGGGAAATATTTCTGAACTAGGCCATCACAGTTCTTCCGTTGATAATGTGGTAATGATATTTGGTGGGATATTGTTGTAATATAGAAAAACCCCTGTTTTTTTAATTGTTCTTTCTCAGTCTAATGAGCAGTCTAAGCCCTAACCACAACCCTTTTTCATATGTAGTGCCCCCTCCTCTTCTCTGGAGATCAAAGGTTATATCTGAGAAAGGTTAAATCTGAGTCTTCTGTGCATGAAAGCATCCAGGCTAGAAGCTTCCAGTTTCTTGGATAATTGACACTTTCTTGCCTGTGACCTCAGAGGTGGAAGGTGAATAGAACTCATCTGAGAAGGACCTCATTCCTCCTTATAAAACACTTCAGCTATCCTAATCTCTGAAATGTGCTGCTGTGCTGTTACTAAGTAGTTGGGTAAATCATTTCACATCTCTGCCTCAGTTTCCTCACTTGTAAAATAAGGAGTTGTAACAGTTCTAACTCTGAAGGTCACATTGGGCTACAACCTTCTATGATTCTAGAATGACCTAATTTTTTTCTCACTTACAGACCATGCTGTCATTTATCATTCCATTGACTATGTGTCCCACACTTCCCTTGTCTTATATCTTGTCTATCTTAAGATACTAGGCAAAAGCACTGAATCAAATTCTTTATCTTCTCTGTCCTTCAGCAAAGCTGATTCTTAATAAGGAAGATGCTCCCAACATAATGGAACATAAAGTAATTCTTTTTTGTCTATAAGATACTGTTTTACTAATATTGCTATATGGCCTGAAGTTTTCAAATTTGAACTCCAAATATTAATTAGATTCAGGAAATAGCTTAAACTAATCTTTCAAATAGCCATTAGCCAACATGACTAAAAGTAAGTAATAATTTAAGCCAAGTGAATACAAAGGATGTCATTTTTATTTATTTTACTCTCAGTGGTATTTATGTTGCACAGTATATTAATTTTTTGGGGGGGAGAAGTACATTTTTGTGGATACTCATAGAATTAGAATTTCAAAGTTCAAAGGAACTATAGAATTCATCTTGTCTAGGCCACATATTTTATAGATGAAAAATTGATCCATGGAGAAATTAAAAGGTCGAATAGGTAGTTGAGTAATAAAACAGGAGTAGAACTCATAATTTTTGACTCCTAATCTCATGTTTATTATAGCCTCAAAATTTTTCATTCAATTAGTATATACTATTATTATTGTTGTATTGGCTGTAACTGGAGCCATAACTAAGTTGGGGTGGGAGGGCCTTTGATCCCAGGGCATTACATTTTAGAGGGCACAAAAATTTAAATTTTACATGATATTAAAGTTTTTATAATTTTAAAATTAGTGAAATTCACACAGTTATTGTTTTCATTAGTAGAGAAACAATAGAGTATGTCATTTGTCTATCTGCACTAGAATGGTGATTATAATACATACCATCAAGCTCATAGAGTTGTTGTGATGATTTTATATAAATACACACACATATGTAAAGTATTGAACTATATAAATATTAGCTATTCTTACTAATAGGAGTTAAAATAAGAAGCTACCAGTACTATCATAGCAGCCTGTCCTTGCTCTCCTTCACCCTGGTATGTGCTTCAAGACATTAGAGGGTCTCTGGGTCTCTGTTTCCTCCTCCTTGACATCCCTAAGGATGGGGTCCCAAACTTATCTTAATTACTTGCCTTATTTCCATATTGTGAATTGCAAAACTGATACATTGGCCTTGCCCTAGGCACTAAAATGACTAGCTACAGCTCTGGTTGTTTTCAATAATAATGAGGAACAATTAAAATTCAATTTTCATTAGTCTCCTTGAAATCACCCAAAGGGCTTGGAGTTCATTTTATTCCAATTCGCAGACAAGGACTTGAGTATTGCTGCTCTACTCTTACTTTATTTTCTTCTTCCCTTGTTTGTGGCAAACCTTTTCACTTGTCAAATTTTTAGGTGGCTGACACCAGTCACATGCAAATCTTGGCTTTCTAATTGGCCACCAAATTGTCAAAGAAGTAGCAATATTGCTCCAATTTAGGCCGCACACTTTGAACTTCATAGTCAACCATTAGCAGCCTGACCAAAATTCCGCATGATCACATATAACATTGGAAAGAATGAACCTAACACTAACCCAAAGCAGACCATGTTGTTAGAATTCCACCATTTCCATGTTTTCTCTCTTTGCTTTATATGTGAACGTTTATGCCTAGTTTGGAAAGTAACCATAGTTCATCCCCCACAGAAGTCAGATGGGTCAGTATCTGTGGATTCAAGATAAAGTGAAAAAAGAGCTAGTACTGGAGAGCAGGCTTGAGATAAATGGTAATCTGAAAGATAATAGATTTGCCTGACATTGTTAGCCTCTGGGAATCATAACAAAACTTCAGAAATCCTGGATGATGTCCAGGAATTGTTGACTTTCATTATTGTCTCATTATCGCTCTCTTTTGGAAGGTAAAGTGGAATAAAGTTTACTTAGAATTAGAATATTAATCAATTCTTAGCCATAGGAAGCCTGAAAAATACTTCTCTTGAAAAGGAAAGTGGATCTGCTTTTTGATGTGAGTTGGAAAAGAAAGACACAGAATTGCAAACTACCAAGAGTAGCCAGAAAAAAAGGAGTGAAAGTTTCCCAGAACACCTGTTGTTGACTTTTTGCTTCATGACCATTCATTTCTTTAGCTCTTTTGACATTTTCCTAATAAGAGTTTCTGTATACTAGGGAAAAAAAATAATCCTTGCAACTGATACAGGATTAGTAGGGTGCTGAGCCTGCTCATACTGACTCAGGAGAGCTGATTGTTAAATTTTCAGTGTGGGCATAACACCTTGGAAATTGGCAAATGCTACAACTCAGGGCTTGATCTATTGTTTTGCTGATTGTATTAATTTATAAGGAGAAAATGTTAATGTTAATGCTATAAATTACTATTATTAAAATGTTAATATTAATCATGTTAATTAATCATGTTAATAATAAAATTATTATTATTACAATTGTGCCCTCCATATAATATCCCCCTGAAAGTCAGTTGTTAAAACCAGCATACCACTTGTAGCTCCCAAATAAATGACTGGTCCCACTACTTCGTTGCAACCTGTGCTTTTCTTTTCTCCAGGATCTCAGTTAAACCCAGACCCATAAATAGAAGTATTTTACTTGGAACTAGGGAAAGAATGCCATATTTGGAGTCATAGGACCTGGGTCTTCCACTTACTGGGTGACCTTGGGCACATCACTTAACCTCTCCTGCCCTTGGTTTCCTGACGTGTAAAATTAAAGAGTTGGGCTAGATCTAGGCATTTGAGAATCCCCTCTACCTCCAGGTCTCCAATCCTAAAAATAAATAAAGAGGAGGTATATGCTTTGCCCAAGTCCATGCAGCTAGTAACCCTGGCAAAGGTGGGATCTGAACTGAGAGTCAGCTTCATTTCTTTCTGCTCTAACACATTACCTTATTTTACAGATGATGAAACTGAGGTGAAGTGATTTGCCCAGAGTAACACAACTAGCAAGTGCAGAGTTGCGACCATAGCCACCATCAAGTGTTTGAGGAATTGTCAAATGGAATAGAGACTTCTCTTGTTCTTGGCCCCAGAAGGAAAATCAAGAAAGACTGTGTCTAAGTGGCAAAAAGTCAGGTTCAGGCTTGAGCTGAAGAAAAACTTCCTAATAATTAGAACTAATCCCAAAGTGAAATGGGCTGCCTAGGGAGATAATAATAATAATAATAATAATAATAATAGCTATCATTTATGCTTTCCATAGATTATCTTATTTGATCCTTGGAACAACCCTGTGGTTTCTTATGATCCTCATTTTACAAATGGGGAAACTGAGGCAAATGGGTTAAGTAATTACACATAGTAAAGTGTCTGAGACCTCAGGTCTTCCTGATAACAATTTCAATTTGCTCTCCACCCAGTCATGGGTCTGCATGACCACTTTTTAGGGTCATGTTTGTAGGGATTATTCTCATTGAGGTATGCAGTTCCCTTGATGGCCTTGGTTGGATTAAATCCCTTCCAACTCTGAAATTCTGGGTTGCCTCCAGACTACAATAAGGAATCAGAGGAGGAGGGAGGAAGACAGAATGGAGACTTTTAAAGAGAGATAAAAGACACAAGTCTAGTAACAAGAAGCCTAGGCTTGGGGTTGGAGATGCGTGGAGGA
The DNA here is from genome assembly GCF_900497805.2 of Vombatus ursinus. NCBI lineage: Eukaryota > Metazoa > Chordata > Mammalia > Diprotodontia > Vombatidae > Vombatus > Vombatus ursinus. The sequence continues at coordinate 2,788,047 of NW_020950417.1, read as the reverse complement.
GGAGGCAGGGAGTAGGGACAGACAGAGTGAAAGAGAGTCCTATCCTTACTTTCTAGTGGGCAAGCCTAGGTAAAGCAGCCTTCTGAAAGGGTGCTATGGCTATGGAAACCTGTAGGTGGGGGCCAGGTTGTGTCTTTGCACTACAAGGTAGAATGAGCCAGTGTGAGTCAGCAGAACAGTACCAGGCATGCTATTATAAGGGGAAGGAAATGCATGTCCCACCCCTCAGATAACAGTGCCCAGGGGACAAGCTTCACTGTCACATTGCTAGTTATAGTTCTCACTAGATCAGGGAAAAAGTAGTCAAGAACCAAAAAATTTTACCAGGGCAATGACTGGTGACGTTTGATCACTCCTCACTATAAGCACATGATTCATTTCTTGTTCTATTTTTTTATTCTTCAATCTCTTTCTCCTTCCTTACTTCCTTCCGTCTTGTTCTTGTTTTCACCTCTCCCTGTCATTCTAGTTTATTTTCCTCATTCCATTGGACTTCAGGCTAAAGAGGTTGCTAACTCCTGTACTAAACTAATAATGTAATTGTGTAAGGCATCATCGCTATGTTCTGTGGACTTCTCTTCCTATACACTCCATCCATTCCTTCCTCCCCCAACCCCAGCAAAATTTACCTGTTCTATGATTCACTTACTCAGTTCCTATTAAATTATTTTAAAGAGGGAATAGAGACAGAGATTGTATATATATAGAATTTCACAAAAGTCTTTAAACTCCGCTTAAAACTGCACAAAGACTTTTGGTACACCATGCATTTTCTGTAGTACTTAACACTTGCAATGCCTTCATGGTGTAGTGGAAAGAGGACTGAATTTAGACTCAGAATATTTGAGTTCAAATATTGGTGCTGATACTTCTTAGTTGCACAACTTAGGGCAAGTCACTTAACCTCCCATTTCTCATCCATAAAGTGATAGGATTGAATTTTCCTTAACTGTAGATCTGACCATGCCTGTCCCCTACTCAGTCAACTCCCATGATTTCCAATTGACTCTAGCAAAACATGCAAACATCTCTGGTTTTTATAGGTTTTCATTGCCTGGCTCCAAACTCTCTCCAACCTCTTTTAACATTATTGGGGAATAATCTTATGCTACAACATAGCCAAACTGGCTTTTTCTCTATTCCTCATACACTCCAATGATATACAGTCTATGTGCCTTTATGTTGGGTATTCTGCATGCCTGGAATGCCCTCCCACCTTAACTCCGACTCATAACATCCTTCACTTCCTCTTCAAGCCAAGCACCATCTTATATACTTTCTTGAACATGCCCCCATATGCTGCCTTCTGAATTACCTTGTATCTTATCATATTGTATTTATTTACTACATATTTGACATATAGTTATATATGGAAATACTATTTCCTCCAATAGAATGGAAACTCATTGTGAACATGGACTCTTTCTTTTTTGTCTTTGCCTTTTGTCTTTTTGTCTTTGCCTTTGAGAGGCTGGCACATAGAAGATACAAAGTCAAAAGTTTATTGATTGATTCACTGATTAGATGATCTCTAATGTCCCTTCTTGCTCTAAAATGTATGATCTTGGTGCAGCTAGATGGTGCAGTGGATAGAGCACTAGCCCTGGAGGCAGGAGGACCTGAGTTCAAATCTGGTGTGACCCTGGGCAAGTCACTTAACCCTATTGCCTCATAAAATAAAATGTATGATCTTACTATTCAATTCAATAAAACATTTACCAAGTGCCCACAATGTACAAATTTTTGTACTAGGTCTGAGGAAACAAGTGAAAAATGCCACTTGTCCTCAGTGAGATTTCAATCTCATACGGAAATAAGGCAGGAATAAAGTATGCTACTATGGAGAATGTTATAATGTCAAAGGAGGGATCCAGGCAGTGAGGTGGCATAATGGATAGAGCACTGGACCTGGAGGCAGAGAGATCTGAGTTAAAATCTAGCCTCATACACTTATTAGCTATGTGACCCTGGACAAGTTATTTAACTTCTCTCTGCCTCAGTTTCCTCAACTGTAAAATGGGGATAAAAAATAGCATCTACCTCTCAGGGTTGTTGTGAGGATCAAATGAGATAATAATTATAAAGTGCTTAGCATAGTGCCTGGTACATAATAGGCGCTTAACAAAAGCTGTTTCCTCCCTAAGCAAAATAATATTTTGAGGAAGGAGAGAATTCATTCAACTATGAAGATCAAGGGAGATTACATGGAATAACAGTCACCCGAAATGGACCTTGAAGCAAGAAAAGTAGTGCCAAAAATAGGATAACGAAGGAATGAGTATCAAGGTGGGGTTGGGGGATTGCTGGTAAAGTGCATAGGTATGGGAAAAGGCAAGATAAAATTGAGGCATGGTTAGAACAATGCTATATGTCTTTAGTAAAGATTAATCAATAATCCAGAGTAATCTCCAGTTAGTGCTTTTAAAAATATATCTTCCCCCCTTCTTCTGATCATTTTGTTTAATATCAAATGCCCTAAATGAATATATTCTTTAGCCAAAAAAAAAAACTGAGGAAAATGATTTTATTTTCATCCTTTCTCAGCTTGGGGAGGTGAAATGTGTCTACTTAAATAATTGAATAATTTATAATTCTTAAGGTAGTTTTGGTATTCAAACAAAAAATTTGTGATAAACCCTTTTTTTTTTTTTTTGGTGGACTGGGATTTTCCAAAAACCAAAAGAGAAGAGTGCCAATAGTATAGCTTTTCCCCCACCGCTTTGGAGTTTTGACTTTTACAAAAGTTGCAGAACAAGGAACTATTTTGACTTAAAGACAATCCGGAATGTCACAATACATTCACCAAACTGAAACCAGATCTTTCTGCAAAGAGCTGAACTGACTTTTACCAGTATACTTTGAATGAAGTTTTAATTTAAAAAAATGCCGATTATGACACATCAACATGTTTAAACAATAAAATAATCCTTGACTCTGAATTGAGGTCAAATCCCTCTACTGGTTATCTTCTTTCCCATATTGGTACAAAGTTGGTGGTTAATGTCAGGGAGACCCCTAGGCTATGTCTACATAGTGCTAAAACATCTGGATGAAAATCGAAAAACTTCAATCATACACCTGGACAGTCTGGTTTTATAATGCCACACATCTGGAATTGTGAAACATCTGGATGATTGGTTCAGTGTTTTCCTTTCTCTCTGCCTGTTTGGTATCAATCATACACAGTTTTGGTGTCTCTGCTGGGAAGAAGGATTACATAGGATATGTTGAATTACTCTTCATTCTTTCTTTCTTTTTTTTCTACAGGTCACATAGTAAGCTAGTGACAAAGCCGAAATCATAGCCCAAGTCCTTTGACTCTCAGTTTGGACAAGAGAAGCCTCAGTCATAGGGACTAATTCAGTATTTTCTATGAGTTGCGCTGCTTTGTAGCAAACCAGAATTAAAGGAAAGGCCATGTTTCAGGAACCTGAGATGAAGGAAGAAAAGATGAGGAATGTTTGACTTGGCGCATGAAGGGATCTTAGAGGTTACCCAACCCAGTGCTTTCATTTTATAGCTGAGGAAACTGAGACTCAGAAAAAAGGAAGGGATTTGCCCAAGGTCTCACTAATAAATAGTGGCGGAGCTGGGATTTGAACCCAGGTCTTCTGACTCCAAATTGAGAATGCTTTCCATTGCACCAATCAGACTCTATTGCCTCCCACCCCCCATTCTTTTCTACACATGTCTAACCAGGAGGTCATGAAATATGAGAGTTTTGAGATGATGAAAGGCATATAAATGTGCAAAAAATTGCTATCATGTACAGCTCAAGCTTTTTTGGAGCCAGTCTATCTACTTAGCATTATTTATTTCCAAAGATTATTCATTCTCTTAGAAAAGGAATACACAACCTAATAGAATTGCATAAACCACTGGTTAAAACACACACACACACACACACACACACACACACACACACACACACATACATGCACATCCAAGAGCCAAGATGGAAGAGTAAGCAATAAGTCACTCTCACCCTCCCTTATTGACCTTGAAAAACCCAGAGAATATTGCCTCAGGAAAAATCCTGAAATAGTGGAGCCAGCAGAAGGATGAGGTGTAGCAGTCTTTTAACTTGGGAAGCTAGGCGGATTAATGGGAAAGGTCCCTCTTGTTACCACAGAAGGCATCCTGGCAAGCCCCACCTCAACAAACCAGTGGGAGATCCTGAGCCCCAGGATCATGGAGCAGGCACGTGCCAACACCAGGCACCCACCAGTCACCACCACCAGCTCCAGCTCAGCACCGGGTAAGCTACCAGATCCCTACAGCCTCCAGCTGCCAGCACCTTTCTAGCACAGAAAACCAGTAACCAGGCCCCTAGCCCCCAGCACAAAAAGCCCAGGACAGTGTGGCCTGTGCCCCAGAAGCAGAGATCAACTTTAAAAACCAGAAAGAAAAAAAAAGGTAAACAACATGAGCAAAAAGCAACAAAGAAAAACAATGACCATAGAGAAATATCTTGGTGACAGGGAAGATCAAAACACTGATCTCAAGACCAAAAAACCTTCTTGGAAGAGCTCAGGAAGAATTTTAAAAGTCAAATAAGAGAGAAAGAAGGAAAATTGAACAATTCTTTTAAAAATACTATCGACAAAATGGGGGAAAAAAAGTACATTAAAAAAAACTACTCCTTAAAAAGTAGAATTGGCCAAATGGAAAAGGAGGCACAAAAGCTAACTGAAGAAAACAATTTATTAAAAATTAGAATTGGGGGGCAGCTAGGTGGCACAGTGGATAGAGCATCGGCCCTGAAGTCAGGAGGACCTGAGTTCAAATCCAGCCTCAGACCAAACACTTGATACCTACTAGCTGTGTGACCCTGGAGAAGTCACTTAACCCCAATTGCCTTTAAAAAAAAATTAGAATTGGGCAAGTGGAAGGTAAGGACTCTATGAGACATCAAGAATCAGCCAAATAAAATCAAAAGAAAGAAAACATAAACAAATCAATTTCACCTTTTAAGTTGCCTATGGATACCTAGTATCTTAAAGAACAATTGTTTTGTTTCCAGAGCAAACATTCCACCTACTCCACAGCTCAGCCAAAAACGGCCTTTTGTTAGACACATACACACAGCTCATACTGGACTTCTCATGGAAATCTCAAATCCAATTTGTCCAAAACTGAAATTCCCAATTACTGCCAAGGATACCACAATCCTCTGAATCACCTAGGCTCACAAACCCAAGAGTCACTCCCGACTCTTCAGTCCCTCTCATTGCTTCTTATCTAATGTATTGCCAAGTCCTATTGTTTTTGCTTTTGTAACATCTTTCTTATACCTCTTTTTCTTGCCTCTGACATCATCCCCCACGCTGGTACAGGGCTTCATCTTCTTGTGCCTGAACTATTGAAGTAACCTGCTGGTTTCCTCCTTTGTCTTAGATCCCTCTCCACTCAGGTCCATCCTCTACTTAGCTGTCAAATAGATCTTCCTGAAGCATAAATCTGACCTTGTTACCCTCTATTCAATCAACTCCAGTGGCTCCCTATTCTTCCAGAATCAAATATAAAATCCTGTATTTGGCATTCAAACCCCTTCATAGCCTGCCCTCTTTCTGTCTTTCCAGTATTCTTAAGCCTTACTTCCTCCACTTAGTCTGTGGACAGTGACACTGACCTCCTTGCTGTTCTCGAACATGCCACTCCTCTTGATTCTAGCCACATTCACCATTTGTCCCTCATGTCCGGAGTTTTTTCCATCATCTCATTTCCATTTTCTTACTTCCTGACTTCCTTCAAGCCTCAGATAAAATCCTACTTTCTGCAGAAACCTTTCCCAGCCATCCTTAATTGCTTAGCACTGTGCCTGGCACATAGTAGGTACTTAAATGTTTGTGGACTTGATACACACACCCTCACACATATGCGTGCGTGCACGCACACACACACACACACACACACACATTTGACATTTTATTTCCATGTTTTCTCATTTACTCATTCCTTCATTCATTTACTCATTCATTCATTCACCTATTTATTCATGTTTCATTTTCATGTCTTCGTGCAGACTGTCACCTATGCCCAGAATCCATTGCTTCATCATCTTTGCTTTTTAGAATTCCTAATTTCCGTGAATGTTGAGCTCAAGTGCCATCTCTTGTATGAGGCCTTCCCTGATTCCCCTTAACCTCACAATAGCTAGGTTCTATACCCCCCTCAAAATATTATTTTGTAAATACCTATGTGTGTGCGTATTGTCTCCACCAGTAGAATGTAAATTCCTTGAGGGGCCAAAAACTTTCCTGATTGCCTTTACATTCCCAGCACCTAGCATGTTGCCTGACTTAATGTTGTGAGATGAGGAACCTGAGGACAGGTTTGAGTATCTTGCCCAAGGTCACATAGCCAGTGAGTTGCAGCAGAACCCAGGTCTTCTGATTCCCGGTTTAATGCTATTTAAACACCAATAAAGGGCATATGGTGACTGTGTTAGGAAAGCCAAGAAGATGATAGTATCCATGACCCATATTTCCTCTTGGCCTTGGGAATAAAAGCCATTCTGCCGGAGTTCAGGAGCAAACTCTGACAAGGCCATCTAATTTCATGGATCAGAAGTCTGAAGGCTAGGATTTTCCACTACACTGTCAAATTTACAGCTCTGTTAAACACTTCCTCATATAAGGTCCATCCTAGTGAGAATGACAGCCTTAAGAATTGCCAAAGCTGGGAACTTTCCCTAAAAATCAAAGAGAATAAAGCAATGAATAACATACACATGATTGGAAAGCACCTGGAAATGTAATGACATCTCATCAATTATTAACAATAATAAAAACAATAGTATCTGTTGAATGATTTTTTTAGAATGAAATCTGCTCTTGCCTGTAATTTACCCTTGCACTCAGCAATTCCTACTTCAGAGGAAGTTTTGGGACAGGGAGATTTGCTGGGCCCAAGAGAGGAGAAGACTTGTTTATCATTCACTGAGATTTAGTGTTTACAAGTAAATTATCTTCTTTAGAGTAAAAGCAGATGTTTGTTTATTCATTACTCCTCCACCCATAAGTCACCAGGACTTTCTGAGCACAACATATAATACCTATCTAGGGCTCAGATTTTTCTAACCTCCACCCACTGGAACTATATTTACAGAAGACAAAATGGCCACTAACGGTTGTCACAAAGACCCTAATGAAAACCATGAACTTTGCTATGGGAAACCCAACTTCCAATATTATTGACTTCTATATAAACAGTGAATTCACAACCAACTTGGCTACCCAGATCCCCCCTGACCAGCTGATTCAGAATTACAAACTGTAAGGTTTCTCCAGGTTGGGGATGGGGTGAATAATATTAAACACAGTGACCATAGGAGAAGGGACAGCTGAGGAGAGGCAGAAAAACTAAAAACAAAATGATGACTTTCTAATACAAAAGTAGATGTTCACAATGGTGGCCCTGGCTCATGCCAATACAGTCATATTATGTTCAGCATCCTCTATTTAAGAAGCAGAGAAGTGGAAAATCCATTTTTTAAGACATGTTCCTCAAAAATGATGGACATGTTAAAAATTGTTCTGATACTTGATAAGTTTCAGTTGTTGGGAAGACTTACTCCCATAGACTGTTGCATTCCACTCTGGTATTAGTTAAAGGGTCAGTGCAGCATTCAGTAGAAGTATGCAGAGATGATATTATTTATAATGAGCGAAGAGAAGGCTGAATTTGGAGCCAAAAGACCTGTCCTCAGCCAAAAGACCTGTGAGTACTGCTTTTGCTACTTACTACCTGAATGACCTTGAACAAGTAAATTAACATCCCTGGGCTTCAGTTTTCTTATTGCAAAATTAAATGGTTGGATTTTAGGAAGTGTGGTATGATGGAAAGAATATGGGTTTTGAGTCAGAGGACCCAATCAAATCCCAGTTCCATCTTGGAAAAGTCTCTTCATGTTTCTGGAGCTCAGTTTCCACATTTATAAAATGAGGGGATTGGATTAGAAGACCTCTGAGGTCTCTTTCAGCTTCAAAATCTAAGCCCTTTGATCTCTAAAAACCCCACTAGCTTTGCAGAGCTAAAGACCCCATGACCTCAATTTCCTCCAGGAAGTGGAGGATGGGAAGCCTGGAGAAGAGAGAAGACTTAGGGAGGACATGCTTGCTCTCTTCAAGTATTTGAAGATGGATAAGGATTGTTATACTTGACCCCTCAGGAGAAGTAGAAGCAATGGGAGGAAGTTTCAGACAGAAAGATTTAAGCCATAAAAAAAAAACCAACAACAACAAAAAGAATTTTTCTTTTTTTAAAATGGTAATGATTCCCAAGTAGAATATGTTGCTGTGGGTGGGAGTGGGTTTCCTGTCATTGAAGGACTTACAGCACAGGCTAGACAACCTGCTTTAGGGATATTGTGGGGGTGATTTTTGTTCAGCTATTGCCTCAAGTAGGTGACCTCTGAGCTCCTTTATGCCTCTAAGATTCTTGGGGTTCTGTGAGTAGATGTAACCGTCTGTCCCTCCCCCACCCCACTCCAGTTGAGGGGAAATAAGAGCTAGAAATGAGTCTTTTTGGCTATCTGCTTTATATGTCAGTTTAAAGATAGCATTTACTCGTTGTAGTAATGGGAAAGAAAGTTTATTAGAAGTGAGAGAGCACCATGTAGTGGCTAAACTACTGAATGTAGAATCTGGAAAAGCTGGGTTCAAATCCTGCCTTAGATACTGACTAGCTGTGTGAGTGATACCTAACAAGTCATTCAACTTTGCTATGCCTTAGTTTCCTCATTTATAAAATGAGGGGGTTGGAGCCAATCACCTTTAAGGTCCCTTTGGGCTCCAATGCTATATACTTCTGATAATCATCCTAAGATTTTATGAACGGGTAGGTTGTTAGGATACACAGGCAGTATTCTTAACTTCATTGTTGAGACCTGAGGCTTCTTTTAACAAGAGTCCCTGAAACCCCCTTTGTCTTAATTTCTCCACTTATAAACATAAGGATAGTAAAGTAGACAGCAGCTCTGTGGACCACAAGACTGAGAACCTAATCAATGAATTTAGTCTAAACCCTTGATTTTACTTATGAGGTAACTATACCAGCCAGGTGGCAGAGTGGAGAGAGCACTGAGCCTGGAGTCAGGAAGACCTGTGTTCAAATCTAGCCTCAGGCACTGACTTGCTTTGTGACCCTAAGTGACTTAACCTCTATTGGCCTCAGTTTCCTCAACTGTAAAATGGAGATAAAAATAGCACCTACCTCCCAAGGGTGTTGTGGAGCTCAAATGAGATGCTTAGCACAGTGTATAGTAGGAGTTTAATAAATTCTTGTTTCCTTCTTTCCTTCTTTCCTCCTTTCCTGTGGCCCAGAGAGAGGTTGAGTGATTTTCCCCCAAGGTAACTCAGGTAGTAAGTCTTGGGATAAGCCACTCAACATCTTTAGGCCCCCACCTATAAAATGAGGATATTGGACTCTAAAGTTTCTTCCAGCTCTAACATTCTATGATTTCTCCTCAATTTTACTTACCCCCATTTTGCCTTATTTTCTTCATCTGTAAAATGGGGATAATAATAGCACCTACCTCCCAGGGTTGTTGTGCTAATCAGTTGAGATAATAATTGTAAAGTGCTTAGCACAGTCCCTGGTACATAGGGAGCACTAGATAAATGTTAGCCATTCAGTACTCACTATGAGCCAGGCCTTATGCTGATATTAACAGAGATGTCATGGCCTCACAACACTCTTGAGTCTGGCTGAACCAGATTAAAATGTGATTTGGAAATATTTAATAAAATAAATTAAATATGATAAAACAGATAAAATTACAGTTTAAAACTAAGTCAATATGTGGCTGGGGAAATCTTTATATATGCATTAGTGTCCTCCCCTTTCTCTTTGAGTCTGAGAGCACTGACTAAGGTTTGCAAAGTACTTGACCTGTATTATTTCACTCGATCATTATAATATAAGATTCACCCTGCAAAAGGTTAGACTGTGCTTCCTTCAACCTGATGGTTATGATGAGGGAGCAGTAGCATGAACGTCATTCTTGTGGTCCTTATTATGTATTTTTTCTCCCTGTGTATGAAAGGCTCTTAGCAATGAACACTGCCCATTATGTGGCTACAGGTGCAGACCCAAGACCAGGGAGATGTGGGAGGCTTGGTCTGGGAGGTGGTTAGGGAGTTTGTGTTCCAGCTAATTTTCACCATTTGTTTAATCTATTACCAAGGATCGTTTGTCAAGCTGCTGCCGCTGCTGTTATCCTCCTCTGTAATCCTTGTTCCCAGAGACGGAGGGCCTGGGAAGGAAGAAGAAAAGCACTTTCCAGGGACTCAGCAAAGAGGAAGGACCAATAACAAAGTGGCCCAGAGAAAGTGAAAGAATCCGGGCATGCATCAGTTCACAGGCCACAGGCATTCCACAGGCACCTCGTCAGGAAATTAGTCTAATCAACACCAGCTTACAATGAGAAAGGGAAAACACTCGTCCCAGGAGGATGCCTCTTCTGTCCAGGTGACCGTGTCACCAGGGCCGCTGCTTTTTCTTCCCCAGATAAGAGAGGCCCAGGATCATCCAGCTGCATGCTAATTGCATCCAGGTGACATCGGGCCGATTTGGACTTAAATCTGTTGCTGGTCAGTGGCACAAAGGTTTCCGTTGTTGCTCTGATTTGCAGCTGGTTGGGCTGTCACCTTTTCTACCCATGTACTGCTGTAAATGTCAGCCATGTGCCTTGCTGACCAATCGTCTTTGTTACACTCCCCTGGCAGTTCTCCACAAGCCATGCTAAATGGGCAAAGAATATGGGGGCTATGTGGTTTGGGTCAAATAGGTTTTCACAGTATCTCGGCTCTCATGTATGTAAGATAGTCATATACATACGCCTGAAAGCACGCACATTATGATTATAAAACAAGGATTCTGATTTGCCAACAAATCTATGAGAATACATGCTCTATTGGTAGCTACTCTTGACATATCAAGAAAATGTGAAGAAGGCATTAACACGTTGGATAGATTTGTGGAAGGGCATGGATGGGTGTTACATAGGTTGTGCAGGTATGAATGGGCTGCCATCTGCTTTGATGGATGGAGTACCTACATTGACGAGATCACAGATCCATTGGAATATTGTGTATACGATTCAGTGTTGATGTTAAAAACAGTCATGTTTGGAGGATCTATGTTTGACCCAATGATGTTGCCATGAATTAAAATATTTTTGGCACTAGTGATGAGCCACAGAAAATATTAACATCATTATTTTGGGGGGAAGGGGGGAGACAGAATGAAGACTTGCATTAAAATATGGAATTAAGCATTCCATGCATCATTTGATAAACATTATTTATAAAGTATCTAATATGTACTAGGCACTGAGACATAATGAAAATGAAACAATCTCTGCTCTCAATCACTGAAAAGAAAGCTACAAATTAGTAATTCTAAAATCCTACCCAAATCCACAGTTCTTTCTACAATATTCTTTGAAGACATCCAGCCTGTTCTATTTTTGTTGGGGAGACCATTCTATTCGCAAAAATCAGCATGCTCACCTCTTTTGTTACGCTTATCTATCCATGATTGTTGGCAGTTTCCAAAACTCAAACCCACCCTTTAAGGACAAAGATTTGCTACCCCTGAGAATACTCAAAAGAATGGAATACAGACTCTGAAAGCATGTCTTAAGAAATGTTTTGGGTAACGGCACCACTATTAGAATAATTTTTTTAAGATGACTGCTTTGAAGGAGACAGTTTCTCTGTCTCTCTCTCTCTCTCTCTCTCTCTCTCTCTCTGTCTCTGTGTCTCTGTGTCTGTCTCTCTGTCTCTCTCACTGTCTCTCTGTCTCTCTGTGTAAATCAAAAAACAATGATTAAGTACATATTGTGTTAAACACTGAGAATATAAAGAACAGCAAAAACTTTGCCTTCAAGGAGCTCCCATTCAAATGAAATGTGAGTGTGTGCATTTTCTTTCTTAGGTTGGTACTTCTTTGAATGTGAGTAGAGAAAAGATAGAGAGTAACCTGCCTTTGATTAGCAAAATAGCAAAGGGCCTAAACAGTATTATTATTATTATTAATTATTGTTATTACTGCTGATACTAATAGCATTTCTGAGTGGTTTGAGTCTTTCTAAGGTCTTTACATATGCTATCTCATTTGATCCCCTCAATAGCCTTGTGAGGGGGGTGCTATCGTTCTCCCTATTTTCAGATGAAGAAACTGAAGGAGAGAATTTAAAGTGATTTGCCCAAGGTCACATGGCTAGTAAATGTATGAGACAGGGTTTGAAGTCAAGTCCTCCTGACTCAAAGTCCAAACCAGTTACTGTGCCACTTAGTTGCCTTTAGATATTTAACTATTAAACTTCTTTGTGAGGATTTTATATCATTGCATGTATAAGAGAGAATATCTAGTAGTTTAACTGTCAACATGGGTGAAATCTCATTTGAATGAAAAGAATTGGAATTGATTGATTCAGGGGAGGTTCATAGGAAATATTTGCTTTAGAGAGGTTGTCTTCACTGCTATGATATGCACTACACCATGTTTTGGCTGTTATGTAGACATACTTTTGAAGAGATCATTTGTCCTCTCATGAACTGAAACCACTTCTAAGAAATATAGGAAGAAGGGCCAGGGTTCTGCCTGATGCCTGCACTGATCTATGACTGGGTTGATTCATTTAAACACACATACACTCACATACACACACAGAGATGTATATATATATATATATAATATATATATATAAAGTACATCTCTGTGTATGTATATATATGTGTGTGTATATGTATATGTATGTAGGTATGTGTGTATGTATGTATGTATATTACATCCATTGGTGTACTTTCCAGGCCCTTTTGAATTCCATACTGAGTGCCTGCCTGGGCTGACAGCATGGCCAAAGATCAACTGTCCTGGGATCTGTTTCATGATCAGGCAACCTTGGTCCCTAGGATTGTGAGGTTATTTCCAAGTTGCTCATTCCAAGTATTTGGGAGAATTTCTCTGCTGGGAATCAGGAGCCAGTGGTAGGATCTGAAGATCAATTCATTGGGATAGGATTTTTACCATCATAAGTTCAAACCCTTATGCCATTAACTAAGCTTTACTACAAACCATCAATTGAAAAGCTGCCAATTTACCATTATTTCTGTTCAGTGGACAGCACCTTGAGGCTCTATCTGCTCTGGACAGTCAAGATTTTTTTGAACTTGATCTTTTGCTAAATTGAGTACACTTGATCTTAAGGAATAAGTCACATGTGGAAGGTGGATCAGTCACCCAGGTAAGTCCCTCTTTCAGAAAACCTAACAAACACAAGTAGAAAAAACTAGTTGGAAGACTTGTGTTTAAATCCTCAATCTGCTACTTCCTATCTGTGTGACCTTAGACAAGTCATTAACCACTGTGGATTTTTATTTTCCTCATATGTAAAATGGGGGGGTTGGACTAGTTGATTTCTGAGGTCCCCGTTAGCTCTGGACCGACTCCTATTTTATATTTAATCTACATGCAAAACTCAAAAGTGTGTAGTGACAGAAAAATTTAGTAAGCCGAATCAGTAACAAACTATTACCACACTTTCCCATATGGTAATACTTACAACATCAAGGCATAAGACAGTTTACAGGACTGCTGAAGAGTTATTTTAGAGTTTCATCTTAGTTCTTCAGTGTTTAAACAATTCCTTCCAGATTAGTGACTCAGTCAGTCAAGCATTTATTAAGTGTCTGCTATGTGTTAAGTACTGGGGGTACAAAGAAAGAAAAAAGAAAGTGCCTACCCTAAAGGAACTTACAGTCTAATGGGTGGAGAAGAACACCATCTACCCCTTCCCATTCCCTTCGTGGGAAATCCAAGAGTTTTATGATGCCACTTGGAAAGCAGGAGGAAGAAAAAGATGCCCTTTTAAAAGTCCACTGAGCCAGATGCTCTTCCAGATCAGTAGTCAATGAAGGGAATTGCTTCCTCACCTCAAAGCACCAGACCCTTTCAATAAAGAGTCACCATTGCATGTTCCATGGAACAGCCCAGGGATGGGGAACCTGTGGCCTTGAGGCCGCATGTGGCCTTCTAGGTCCTTGGGTGTGGCCTTTTGACTGAGTCCAAATTTTACAGAACAAATCCTTTTATTAAGGGGATTTTTTCTGTGAAGTTTGCATTCAGTCAAAGGCCCACACTTGAAAATCTAGAGTGCCACACGTGGCCTCGAGGCCACAGGTTCCCCACCCCTGGAATATCCCCCACAGGCCTATCCCTGGGCATGGTCTGAAGGGTACAACCCTTGCTATATATACAATGTAATTGTTGAGGGTGAGGAGAGAGGTTAGGGAGTATGAAGAGGCAGGAAGCTAACATCTAGAAGGCTCGTGAAAGGCTTAGGGTAGAAGGTGGTGTTTGAACTAAGTTTTGAATGGTGCTAGGGATTCCAAGGGGCAGAAGTGAGGAGGGACAGCATTCCAGGCAGCACGAGACATCCTATCCCAATACTCTGTAGTTACTAGTTGTGGTTATTGTTGACTTTTAAATCTTAGATTTAACGATGAAATTTTACTCAGAATTTTTATCTGGTCTTTTGCTAAAGAGGATCGTCATTGTTTTAAGAAAAATGAACAACATCATTCATACTTCTTATTCTATGTCAATAAGTTCTCTGTACCAGGCACACCAGAGAGGCAGCATGGAATAATGGGTAGAGAGCTAGCCTCAGAACCCTGAATATCCAGGTCGAGGTTCAAGTCCTGACATATCCTGCCTTCATGACCTAGGGCGAGTCACTTAATCTCCCAGTGAACCAGACAGCTCTGTAAGACTGTAAGTTGCAGAATAGATTTAACTCTACTGTACCCGTGAGATCATGAATCTTATATTTAAAAAACAAATCAGGCTTATCCGGACAGGCTCAACTGTCTTTCTGGACTGTTGAAATCTATTTTCTTGCCTGTTGCGGTCCCCACTACCTGATAGACAGACCCATTTCAGATCTCATTTTTCTATTCCATGAGCGGCAGGTATATATTGGAATCTTCTCCCAGATGTCTTCAGTACCACCTTATCTCTGACATTTACTTGCTATGTGACCTGGAACAAATCACACAACCTCTCTAAACCTCAGTTTCCCCATCTGTAAAATGAACACAATGATAGCACCTGTCATACCTGCCTTACATGGTTGTTCTGAATAAAATCTAAAATGTCCTATGTGTGAGTTGCTATTGTTACTCTCTTGCTTGCCAATAAAGTTTTAATTCGTTAAAGATGAAAAAAAAATGATGACTTCTAAATCCTTGCCACATCCTCATCTCCATCTCTTGGATTCCATGGCTTCCTTCAAATCTCAGCTAAAATTCTACTCTTCTACAGGAAACCTTTCCTGATCCCCCTGAATTCTTCTGCCTCCCTTTTATTGATTATTTCCAATTTGTCCTGGATAAAGCTTGTTTCTATATAGTTGTTTGCATGTTGCCTACCCCATTAGACTGAGCTTCTTGATTGCTGAGACTGTCCTTTACCTTTATTTGTAACGCCAAGGCTTAGCACAATGCCTGGCACATAGGAGACATTTAATAAAAGTTAATCGGCTGGCTTTATTAAGTTCATTTTTATTTTTTGCTGCGGAATAGACCACAAAATAGGAATATCCTTAGGTTATAAAATCCTTAAGCAAAGGGACTGTGTCTTACTCATCCTTGTAACTTCTCCTCCCCCAAAAAACAGCATGAGATACAGGGGTAAGAGCCCTAGATTTGGTGTGAGAAGATCTGAGTTCAAATCTCAGCTTTGCTATTCCACCAAGTCACTTAATCACCTATGACTTCTATTTCTTTATCTGTATTCTAACAGAGTGTGTCTAGATGATTCTTGAGGTCTCTTCTAGCTCTAATTCTATGAAACTGCTTAGCCCAATGCCTTACACCTAACTGGAGATCAGTAAAGATTTTTACGGTTGGATAAGTGAATAGAGATACAAGTGAGTGGGAAAGGTGAGTTGTCTCACTATACCAGCAGACACAGAAAATGACCGTTGTATGGCCATCTTTGAACATAAAACGTGTTGATAACCAGTTGCCATTTGAAAAGTGAAGACTTTGCTAGTCTTGCCTTCCTTTAGTATTTAAAAAGTATGAAAAGATGACTTGGTTTCTCTCCTGTGACAAATATTGTTGTTGTTCATCCTTCATTTTCGAAGAGGACCGACGTCATTATGGGTGAGGTCTTGACTTGTGTGTGAATTGAATTTAGGTGAGGCAGAGTTGCACAAAGTCATCAACCTCACTCTCTGTTCCAGTCATCGAAGCCCAGGGGCAAGATGAAAGTCAGGATGCCTAGCCTTGATGTCATCAATGTCTGACCAAGCTCTAAGTGTCCCACAGCACCTGTTGCTGTTTTTGTGGCCATTAGAACAAATTGTTCTCATCTATGACTCCAAGGAGCTGTAGCACATACATTGGCCACCTCCTGGTAAAATCATTTCTGTAGACGGGCTAAACTAGATTAAGGGTAACTGTAGAGTCTCAAACTTGTTGATGAGTTGGAGGGGTTATCTAGAGATCGCCAAGCATATGAAGACCTCTTCAGAGGAATGGGTAATTGAGACCAATTTGTGACAAATAAGGCATTTTTAGTCAAGACATCATTTTTCTTTGGAAGCTTCTCTAATTTCAAAATAGAAAAAAAATCCCTATAGGTTTTGAGTTATGGGCTTGAAGTGTCATTGGTAGAAAACTAGGCATTTGGGACATAATTATAATGTGGAAAAAGAACTGAATTTAAAATTAGGAGACTTGGATTTTAATCCTGGCTTTGATTCTTACTGTATGAACTTATAGACTGCTGTACTTGGAGTCAGGAAGAGCCAAGTTCAGATCTTCCCTAAGACAATTACTAGCTTGGGAACCTAGGCAAGTCCCAAAAGCTCTCTCAGACTCATTTTTTTTATCTGTAAAATGGGGATAATAATAGCACCTACCTTCCAGTGTCATTGTAAGAATCAGTGTGATAACATATAAGAAGTGCTCTGCAAACCTTAAAGGACTATGTACATTCTAGCTAGCTTCTAGTTTTAAACCTCATGATCTTATAGTTTCTATTCCAACTTTGCTCTCCAGGACGTGGTCATTGCTCACACACCTTAACATCTTCCTAAGCATTCTCTATATATGGGATAACAATGAAAAATTATTCATATTTCTATGTTTGAAATTTGACAAAGGGCTTTACTCTCAACAACACTGAAGTGAGCAACACAAATGTTTTGTTATTTCTATTTTTCAGATGAGGAAACTGAGGCTCAGAGAGGTTAGGTCATTTACTAAGACCCAGCTGGAAAGGCTCATACATCTAGTCAAATACCATCATTTTACAGATGAGAAAACTGAGACCCATGAAAGTGAGCAAATAGCTTAAGGTTATCAACACAACAAGCAGCCAAATGTGGATTTAAAATCAGGTTTCCCCACTTCAAATCAATTTACCTTTTCTCTACATACTGGGTCTCATCACTGGACACTTCTTTCTGCCTTGAAGAGTTTACCCACTCTTCCCTTGCCATCCCTGGTCTTTTGCCTTCATTGTGCTTTCGAATGCAATTTTTATACAACTCCAAAGAGTATGGGCAGAGGCATATGTGGTGCTCTTGGAATGAACCCTGACTTTTAGGCCTTCCTGGGAGAAAAAAAGAAAAGGTAGCAGCAGCTGCAGAATTCACTGAGACTCATCATTTATACTCAAAGTCAATGGTAACTACAAAATGGTAGTAGCAACACAGGGCAGCTCCCAAAGCTGCATCAGAAATGGCAACTTCTTGCTAAATCCCAGATTGCTGTATGTTCCCCTCTGACCAAAAGTTTCATTAAAAAAAAAAATTTTTTTCTCAAATCTTTCATTTAAAGCCCCTAAAAATTTAGTAGTGGCAATAGCTAAAATTGGCAGGACAACTAGAAGGAAATTAATACCCCTTACTCTAGGGAGCACTATAAAAGCAGTGATAATCCATTGGTCTTAGGGAAACTTTATACTTGTATATTATGGCTATTTGTTGGTCAGGTGCCATGTCTGGGATATGAATAGGCTAGTGATGACTCCTCCATGTTTTAAACAGGTAGGAATTGGAAGATGGTCTTTTGAGTGTGGTCTTATAGTTATCCTTGAGAAAAAATAGTTCAACCCTGATACCACCTTATTGAGGCAGGGCATAGTACCAGCGGCGGGAAATGGCAATTTATCCTGAATGTAATAGAGGAGATGTCTTTTCCTTCTCTTTTGGCTAATATCTGCCTGCCTGTCTGTCTGTCTGTCTGTGTCTCTCTTTTACATCACCTATATTACCTCCTGTGTCTCTTAAAACAATTTTTTAAAGAAGAAAAAAGAGAAAAAAATTCAGCAAAATCAATGAATACTTTTATGCAATTCTACACAATGTTCCATCCTCAGATACCTCAACTTCTTAAAAGGAGAGATGGAATGTCCTCTCATATAGTTTCTTTGGGGCCAAACCTACCCTTTGTAATTTTGCAACATTAATTTTTTTTCAAAATAATATTTATTGATGTATTTTGTTTTCACATAAAAAATTCTCCTATAATTCTTTCCCCTTCCCACCCCAGAGAGGCATTCCATATCATAAAGAATATCTTTTTAAAGAAAAAAATGAGAAAAACTGACAAATACGTTGAAAAAGTCCAAAAATATACTCCGTATGCATTGTTCTCTATCTCTCTCCTCCTCCTTCAGCTCTGCAAAGGAGTGGGGCAGGGATGTCTTATATCTCCTTTGGGGCCATACTTATCCTTTACAACTTTACTACATCCATTTTGGGAGGTTTTGCAGTGATTGGTCTTACTATTTACATTGTTGTCATCATTGTACATATTGTTTACCTGGTTCTAGTTACATCACTTTGCACTAATTCGTATATATGTTTCTATGCTTCTCTGTATTCATCGTATTTGTTATTTCTTATAGTACAGTAATAATCCATTACATTTATATACTATAATTTGTTTAGCCATTTCCCCAAACAACATGTTCTCTCTTTTCTGAGGAATGTCTGATTTGAAACGCTGCGCTGATGTACATGATTGAAATACTCTGCTTCTCAGGATACCGACTCATTAATGATAAATGATGCACTTGGCTTGCAGTAGAAGCTAATCCCAGATGCTTGAGGAAAGTGTAATAGAGATTCCAACAGTGCAGTCAATCCACATTTTCTGTACAATTCTCTCTTTGGAGGCTAATGGTGGCTAGGGGGCAGTTGGAAGGGGGGGCAAATGTGAGGTGAGCTAGGGCAGATTTTTTTCTGGCCCCATCTGGTAATTAGATTTTGCCCTTGAGCAAAGGATTTGATAATCTATTCAATGTTTATTTTGGCAAGAGTATTTGTAAGTAGGCTGCTATTCATTGCCCCTGTCAATCCTCTTCATGAAATGTATAATTGTTCTACGACAACATGATAAGCTGTATGTATGTAAAAATAGAGCTGTATGAAGAGTAGGCCAGAGAGGGGAAATAACCTCATCTTCTTCCTTATAAGAAGTCTTTTTTTTTCATGGAATTACCTTATATTCATTTTTTGTATGATGGTCCTCAAAATCAGGAATGATTTTTGTACCATATGCAGAATGCTCTTTTACCTTCCACAACAAGAGATCTCCATAAAGATATAGTTTTATTACATTTTTCAGTTAAATAACACTGGTGTGTCTCCTTAAACACAACTACATATGGCAAAAGACTATTATGTCAGTCTCTATCATGAATGTTAGTCTTGTCCCTATTACCAGTGTTATTTATTAAGTGAATAATCATTTATTAAATGTCTGTGCCTTGGGAATATTATCTTGGCAATTATATGGAGGATTGATTAGAGAAGGATAATTAAGAGGCTGTTACAGTTGACCAGGTAAGAGGTGATGAGAGCATGAATCAGAATGGTGACTGAATACAGAGAAAAGATGTTGCAAAAGATGCAAAAGATGTTGAAGAGATAAAATGAGCAGAACTTAACAACTGATTAGATATATGGGGTAAGTGAGAGTGAAAAGTCAAGGATAAATTTAAGGTTACAGGCAAGGGTGGCAATTGAGAGGGTGTTGATTCCTTCAACAGATATAGGGGGATTTCAATCAGTGAAGTCTTTAGAGGACAAGATGATGAATTGTGTTCTAGATATTAGAGGGAGTCTGAGATATCAATGGAACACTAAGGTTGGACACCAAGATGTCCAACAGGCAGTTGGAGATGCAAGACTAAAGCTTAGGGAAGGGATTAAGACTAGATATATTGATTTTGGAGTTGTCTGTGTAGGGATGGTTACTGAATCCATAGGAGAATTAGATCACCAGGGGAGGCAGTATAAAGTGTAAGGAAAAGGGCTTGGGACAAAGCCTTGGGGAAAGCCAATACTTGGGGGCCAGGAGGGAGTAGAGATGGGCGATGCTCCGACAAAGTAACCAAAAAGGGAGCACTCAATACAGGTAGGAGGAACAATTCATTGTGGTGTCATAGAAGCCAAAGGAGGAGAGAATACTCAGGAGAGAGGGAAGTCAATAGCATTAAAAGAAGCAGGGAGATCAAGGAGGATAAGGACTAAAAAAGAACATAAGACTTATCAGTTAAGACAATATTGGGAGTCTTGGAAAAGACATTTTAGTAGAATGGTGGGACTACAATTTATATTCCAAGAGTTTGAGAGCTGAGTGGAAAGGAAGTGAACATGGTTGTACAGATGATTCAGTGATAGAATCCTTGCCTACCATATAGGAGGCTCAGGTTTGATTCTTGGCCCATTCATTGACCTTGGGACGCAATATGATACATGGAAAAAAACATTCAATTTGGAGGCAGAGACTCTGGGTTAAAGTCCCAGCTCTTCCTGTATAACCTTGAACAAGTCACTTAACTTTCTTGGGTCTTAGTTTCCCCATTTGTAAAATAAAAGGGTTGGACTAGATGGCCACTAAGGTCTCTTTCAGCTCTTTCAGATTGAGAGTTTGGTAATCAAAAGTAGAAGATATATAGGAAGAGAGCTTAAGGGGAAGGGGAAGTCAAATGATTTTTTTTTTTTTTTGGTTAAGAGAATAGATATCAGCTGAGAGGGCTTGTAGGCAGCAGAGAATGATGAACAGGGAGAGAATGAAAAATAAAACAAAAGAGAATAAGAGATGGAATTAATGGCACAAATAGATGACAGCTTTGGGAAAGAGGACCACATTTTTCTCAGAGATTGGGAACAAAGATGGAAATTACAAATGAAGATGTTCTGTAGTCTGGAATAGCAGAGATGAGGCAGTCCATGACTGATGGGAGACAGTGTGGTATGGGGGAAAATTGTTTTAACACTGGAGTCAGGGGAATCCGGCTTGAAATCCTGCCTCAGATGGTTACTGCCTGTGAGATTTTGGGCAAATAGCAAACTCCCTAGGCCTCAGTTTCCTCATCTTCTTTTATAAATTTAGGGATTTGGACTGGAAGGCCTCTAACGTCCTTTTCAGTTCTTAATCCGAGGCTTTGATTTTCCCACTGAAGAAGGAAATTAAACTAAAGGGGGACTTCAAGGGTGGTATTGAGAGCTTGATTAGAAAGGAGGTAGAGATTTCAAAGCAGACAAAAACAAAACAATCCTTTTCCACAAGAAGCTTCCATTCAATGGGGTGTGCTTGGGGGGAGTCATATATTATGCCATTCATACATACTATATATTATCTGATTCACTGTAGTTTGGGGCTATATAGGGTGTTCAGGAGGGCTGGCATCTCTAGCATGAGGGTTTGTTGAACCCTTTTCAGGGCTGCTCATCCACCTTTGGTGTCTACCTGTCACCCAACTCTCACCTGTAGCTCCAAGAAACTGTAGCATGTATAGCAGTCATACCCTGGTACACTGACACAGCAGATGGGTTAAATCAGGTTGAAGACAACCCACAGGCTACAAACCCATCTATGAGTTAGGGGGATGTCTATCCCAAACATGTGAAGTCTTTCCCTGGCAGAATAGGCAGATGAGAACAATTTGTTCCAATGGCCATGAAGGCCACTAAAGCAGGCAGTGTGAAGTGCTTAGAGCTTGGTCAGACATCGAAGATGCCAAGGTCATCCACTGCGTCCCAGGACATCACCAGTCATCCTGACTTCTGTCTTGACACTGGACTTCAATGACTCTGGAAGAGAGAGTGAGGTTAACAATTTTATGCAACTCTGACTCACTTAAATCCAATTCATGCACAAGTCAAGATATCACCCTGTGATGTCACTGGTCTTCTTTGAGAATGAAGGACAAACAACAACCATATATTATACTTACCTACATAGATCATTTGAGGAGAGGAGAACAATAGCAATTAGGAGGATCAGGGTAGGCATGGAGCATGAAGAGTCAACTGGGGGAGAATAAAAAGATTACTGTACAGCTTTGATTAGAAAACATGAATTTCTAATAGATACAGTTGCCACAATTGTGTGACTTCCTCCAACACCTCAGGAGAAGAAGTGGATGATGGATGATTGGGTTGACCCAAGGTTGAGGGTCGGTTGGTATAAGCATCTGGAGAATGAGGAAAAAGGGAACTCAAGTGCTTATATAGTTGACCTGAACTGATTAACTATAGGGTTGACTGTAGAGGGTGGAAATTAAGGCCAGAGCGTAATAGACAAGTAACATAGAGAGGGTGGAACTGGGAGTTATGTATGAAGAACAAGTTTAGAACTGAGGCAGAGAAAGAGGCAGAAGAATAGAAAATTATAATCAGAGGGTAATTTTAAAGTTCAGGATAGTGGAAGAGGAATAATTTGGCATGACAATAAAGTCTAGACTGTGAGGCAGTATGATGCAATGAAAAAAGTAGTGGTTTTTATAATATTAAAATTTAACATACTACTTTATTTCATTAAAGCTTAATCAAATTACTATTCTGCCTCATCACATGAGTTTAAGCTCCTTAAACCTGCAATTTTAGTTCCTTATTTTGCCCTTCTAAGTTACCCACCATCCACTTTTAGGAAAACTTACATAAGATAAAGACCATATGTGTTCCACGAAGCATCAATGTCACATATTCTAGGAAATCTAAGTTATTGCTGTGACTTGGAGCAGTGCAAAAATCCCCATTCTTGCATTTTAACCAATTGTAACTTGATAACGCCCACATCACTACAGATTGCGTCTCTTTCTTTGCCCTTTCAAAGTTTCTCTTTTATGACTATAAAAGAATTGTCTTGATTGTAAGGGGCAGGGAATCCTTGGTTAATGAGGCACCTTGGACCTCGTTTATTGGCAATTGCTAGCTTTGCTAATAAATTGATCACGCTTGGGACTTTGTAGCCTCAGTTTTTCTTGTTTACAGATTTCAATCACAACAACTTCAAGTCTAAGATCTTGAGTTTTAGTCCTAGCTCCATCACTTAATCCCTACAAATTATTTAATTCCTCTAGGTCTCAGTTTCTTCATCTATAAAATGAGAAGGTTAGACTAGATGGCCTCTAAAATTCTTCCAATTCTAAATCAATGCTTATATGATTACCCCTGTGGGAGGCTTAGGCAGAGCAAAAATGGAGGCCATGGGAATTAAGTGAGTTGATAAACTTGGAGGTCAAAATTCAAAGAAACATCAACATATGTGTGGAAGTTCCTGAAAGTTAAAGCAGGGGTTGACATAGAAAGAAAGACTGCAAGTCAAGCACCAAACTCTGAGAGAAGAGAGAAGGAAGGTTGATAGATGACAGAGATAAAGATCTTGATAAGGTGATGTAGGCTGATCCAGTGCACCTCAAAGGAAAAAAAAGCTGAGTTGACAAGGGAGTGGCAGTGGTGGTCAGGGAGTATGCTGACTCTTCCTGTTCTAATGTGTTCTGGGGTGGCAGAAAAAGAACAGCCAACGCCGGAGAGAGTGAAAAGGGATAAGGCATCTTTGAAGAAAGCCAAGTTTCCATGAGCACCAGAAGATGAAAATTGCAAGACAAAGAGGTCTAAGATAAAGGTGGAATTATTACAATAAAATGAAAGTTACAGAGACTACAATGGGAGGTGAAGGCAGAGGAAAATAGGGATTGTAGAGAGGTGGGAGGAAGATGAGCTGGTTAGGGGTGAAAATGTAGTGAGAGCCAATGCATTGGGTTTATTTTTTAAATGCTTGACTATACATATTTGTTGCCAGGGAAGGCTTCTGTTGTACTAGGGTGATGGTGTGTGTGATAGAGATAAAAAATGAAAAAGAAAATAAAGAAAAGAATGTCTGTGAAACATTTTAAAAATACACAGAAAAGAGCAAGGGGGAGTTCTGAAGGAGATACGGTTTTGCTACTCTGTTAAATTTATTGTACACTTAAAAAAAACCCTCATAACAAACTATTCCAAAGGACATGTGTGACCAGAGACTCCTGGTTTGTGTCAATAGTATTCTGTAACTGGGGACTATGTTGATGATGGCTGGCAACTGAGCAGGAACAGCTGTTTACTTAATAGGTTTTAACAACTTCAGCTACCACTCTTAAGTTTTGAATGTGTGGCTTGCAACTCTGACAACTCTTCCTTGTGTTTCCTGATGAAGAGCAGAGGGGATTTCTCTCCTCTCCCATTCCCCATCAGTAGCTATGCTTAGGTGAGCCTGATGTCACGTCTCTAGTTGCCACATGTGATTTATGTTTCTTTCCCTGAGCACAGGTGACCAAAGAATGAGCCTGAGCTGGATGTTTATGTAAAGAGCTCTGCAAACTTCAAAGCATTATATTTAGCGTTAGCTAACGGTGGTTGCCTTATAGAGTTTAAGGAGTTGGGAGTTCCTGGGTAATGATTGGCAGTGGGAAATGATCTCTGCAACTTGTGTTTTGTCCTTCATTCTTGAAGAGGACCATGACATCGAGGAGATCTCTGCAACTCTACTCTTTTAAGAAGAGGCAATAAATCCCAACATGAGGAATATCCATGGAAGATCCACCCACCTGAACAGAAGATATAGAATGTGAATTGCTGCTCAGACAGAATAGATCCAAAATGAATGTGAAATAAATGTTCAACGGTCTCACAAATCTCCTGGGAGTCTTCTTACCTATTAGGAAAGTGCAACAGTGGTGCTAAATTATAGTGTATGTTTTAAGTGTGCGTTAATGCAAACTTCTGTGTCTTTTGGGTTTTAAGCGTTTTCTTTCGTGCTTGAGAAATAAATAGCTGTCCTCTGCCTGATACCTACTTCTTTGAACAGTGAGTACTTTTTCTAGAAGGTACCTTTTTTTCTGGGTAATTTAATCATTTTATTAATAAGGCCAGTAGGTTAATAATAAAAGGTGGTCATTTGGTCATCTCTCTTAGACCAAAGACAATCTTGGTGGTGGGCTTACAGTCTATATAACCTTAGAAAGAGTAGGTGGTCAGTAAGGGTCTGAGAGTGACCCTTGGACAGAGAAATTATCTCCACCCAGACCGCCATGGCCTTGGCCTATCTAAACTAAAGATTCTGTCTCCACCCAAATTTGAGTAGAACACAATGGGCCTCCCCATCTTAGATTAAATTCCTTGTAAGGTTGGGTGGGGTCTCACCAAGATCAGCAGAATTAATGTAATTTCATTATCAGTAATGTCAGAAGGTACTTTTTGGGGGATACTCTAGACAGAAGTCAACCTAAGCTTTGTTTAAGGGACTTTCCTCCGAGTGTACTCTGGGGTGGGGACATTATGAGTCAGAGAGTTCAAGAAAAAACTGAGCCCCTCTCTTTCTGGTCAGGTTCCCTTTAGGATTGAAACCACTCCATGTAAGTTCAAAGAAGGAGGACTTTATGGGAGAAAGGAACCAGGCTATGGGTAACATTATAAAATATTATATTGTTATTATGTTATAGATGATATAAATATATAATACAAATATTATATTACATATATTATATATACAAATATTATACAAATATATAATACAATACAAATATTATAATGTTTTATAAAACATTATAAAATAAAGTTTAAACTCCTTTGCTTGGCTTCCAAGGCTCTCCAAAATTTGGTACCACAGTAACTTTCTAGGTTTACTTCATATTACTACCTTCCGTACACTCTAAGCTCCTGTTGAACTGGTTGGCTCTTTGTGGCTTGGCGGTGCTTTGATTCCCCTTCTGGCCTTGTTCTTGACTTTCTCTAGA
Source organism: Vombatus ursinus (assembly GCF_900497805.2). NCBI lineage: Eukaryota > Metazoa > Chordata > Mammalia > Diprotodontia > Vombatidae > Vombatus > Vombatus ursinus. The sequence goes on along the minus strand of NW_020950417.1, from coordinate 2,761,953 downwards.
CTTCAAAATCATAGCCTCATACCAGGTACCTTTCTCACTCCCACCTCTTTCTTAAGTTTTCAGTTCATTTTTTGTGCTTTGTCTTCCTTCATTGATAGCAGCAAAAACAACAACAACAACAATAGCTAACATTTTTATAGCACCTGTATGTACTAGGTACCATGTTAAGTGCTTTACAAAAAATACCTTATTTGATCATCATAACAACCCTGGGAGGTAGGTGCTATTATTATCCCCACTTTACTAATGAGGCAGTTGAGGCAAACAAGAGGTTAAGTGACTTTCCGAGGGTCACATGCTTGGAAGTGTGTAACCAGATTTGAACTCAGGCCTTCCTGACTCCAGGCCTAGTGCCGTATCCACTAAGTCACTAGCTGCCCCATTAAAATATATGCTCCTTGAGAACAGAAACTTTCTTTCTTTTGCTTGTATTTGTGTCTGCAGTACTTAGCACAGTGCCCAGCACATAGCCAGGGCTTCATAAATGTTTGCTTCATGCTCTCTTCCCTTCCTTGTACAAACCATGCACCTTCCCACCTCCGTGACTTTGTTCAAGTCATTCCTTGGGTCTGGAATTCCCTTGCTTTCCCTCTTCATCTGTTGAGTTCTTCTTTTCCTTTAAACCCAACTCACATATCACACCTTCCGAGAAGACTTCTCTGATCTCCTGTCAGTAACTGCTCTTTCTCCTTAGACTTCATATAACACATTGCTTTGCCTTTCTCTAATGCACTTAGCGGATGTATTGTGTATTCAAGTGTGAAGAAATCAGTGGATCAGTGAGTTGTTAGGGGAATGAAGGAACTGAAATATTTTGCTGGAGCTCTGAATATATTCTTCCTTTCTTCCTCTTACAAAACAGTGAACCTCTACAACTCTCCCACTGCTTGGGTTATTTAGTGAGAAGAGAGGCCAAGGTGTCAAACCTCCTACATGATGTGGTTGGCTATCCCTGCTTCCTGCCTCACCTCAGCAACTAACCAGAAAAATAATTACTTCAAAATGATAAGGACCAATTCCCTTTGGGTCCCACGTCCCAAGATGAATGTAACATAGTTGTGAGGCAGAGATTTCAAGGAAAATCCTAGCTTTTCCAGGACAGAACCCACCTCCCCCCATCCCAGTATCCAAAAGAATGGTCTGCCTATAGTAGCTGTTCAATTTAATTCAGTTGAATTCAACACAATATTTATTAAGTAGCTGCTTTATGATAGGCACTCTGCTAGGAGCCAGAGATACAGACAAAAAAAAAAGAAAGTCTCTGACCTCAAGGAACTTATATTCTTTGTTTTTTTTGTTTTTTTTTTAAGGAATTTATATTCTGTTGGGAAGAAAAGTACACACAGCTAAATAAATCCAAAACATGCACAAAATAAATATGAAGCAATTTTTTGGCAGGAGCTTGGAGCAGGACGATTAGCAGAATCAATAAAGGTTTTATACTAGGTGCCTCTTGAACTGAGGCTTGAGGGAATAAGGCTTTCTAAGAGATGGAGGTGAGGAGGGAGGGCATTCTTGGCTTGGGGAACAGCCCGTGCACTGTACATAGATGGGAGATGGAATGACACGTACAAGGAAGAGTAAGCTGACTAGTTTTAGTGGAGTGTGTGTGTGAATCTGGGGTAGAGGAGATGTAATGTGAAATCAACCTAGAAAGATAGGTTGGAGGCACGTTGGGAAGGGCTTCAAATGCCAGACATAGAAATAGGGAGCGGTAGGTAGTCACAAGTTTCTTGAGAAGGGGAATGACTTAGACTATGTTTTAGGAATATACATTTTACAGTTGTATGGAGAATGAATTAGAAACAGAAGAAACTGGAGTCACAGAGACCAATTCGGAGCCTGTCCACTCACCAGCTTATTTAGTGAGAAAAAAAGGCTTCTAATTTGAACTACAAATCCCATTTGTTTCCTTCTTTTAACCTTTATTTACATCTACCCAAAATCATGCATAGCTTGCTCTAGGTTGTTTCTTTTGAGAAAAACAATACCCTGAGTAACCTCTGGCCCTTGTGTTTATAGGGAAGTGTACACACACACACACACACACACACGCACGCACACACACACACCCCTGCACCACACATGTTCCCTACCCCCTTGCATCTTGTCGTGGGCATGTTCTCACACCCTCAGCACACTTCTTAGGGTCAGCTAGCCTCCCTAGGGTAGGAGCAATGATATGCACTGGGGGAGGAGGAGGACAAAACGAAGTAGCCTGTGGGAGGGAAGAGCGCTGCCATTTTACAGCGTCAGGTGCAAATGCCCTGATTATGGTTACCCATTGAGACAGTCTGTCACGGGACTGAGAAGAGCTGCCAGTAGCCCCGGGGGTAATCCATCTGGAACTATGGCCATTAATGTACAACATGGTCACCAGTTCTCCCACAGGCTCAGTGAAATAATACATATTTAATGTGATGACAGTTTCCCGGGAGGTGGGGAGGTAGGGACCCAAACATCAACAAGCCACACAAAAAATTTTTAGAAGACCTCTCTCGTGGAAGCAAGAGAGACACTCAGGTTTGATTTCATCCATTAGCAGCATTTGGAGTGACTGGCATAGGATGAAAGAGAAAATTTAACCCTGACTTGCATGGTAGATTATTCCAGGGGGAGTAGGGGAGAGATGGTTCATTTTATAGCCTCTGACTTGAACTTAAGGGAATTCATTTACCCTGAATTTGAAAATATCTAAGTATTTTTGTGTGAGTAGAATTTTTTCACCCTTGTTCCTCCTTCCCCTTCACTCCTCCCTTTTCCCCTTTCCTTCCTTTATAAATATATTGATGAGGGCAAGGAAACAGGGAGACATATGAAAATACAGTCTAACACTCCTCATTATGCTTCTGGGTCTCAGTTTCTTCATTTGTAAAATGAGAATGTTGAATGAGATGAAGGTGTTTTTCAGCTCAGAATCTATGAGCCTATGAAATCATATTAATCATAGGATTTGGGACGACTCTGACAGTCTTAGTTCTCATCAGTTTATATAATCTATGTCAGCAAAAAGACATACATGGATTCCAAAACTGCCCATATTAAAAAAAAAAACAAACCTCCAAAATAAAGCTATTTTCATAAAGACCACACATCTATGAGCAAGGTTGGCACAAACTCCAGAGATGATTAGTGACTTGGGACCCAGAGTTTCAATTAGGTCTGTCACTGACAACAGCCATTTTGTCACACAAGCTCTTGTAAACATTGAAAATCTTTCTTATAGGAGACATCATGCAAAGTGCACTGGAAAAAAGACAACATTGGACGTCAGAGGACCCGTGTTCAAACTCAAACTCTCTGATTTACTACCTGTATGACCTTGGGCAAATTACTTTGCCTTTCTGGGCCCCGTTTCTTTTATCTGAGAACATGCTAGAGTAAAAAGAATACTGAAATTGGGCTCAGAGAATACAGGGTCAAATCCTAATTCTATCCTTTCTCTGTGTGAACTTGGCCAATGTTTCTGGGCCTTACTTTCTTCCTTTACAAGTAGAAGGGACTGGGCTAGGTGACCTCTGGGTCCCATCCCAGTTCTAAATCTATGATTCTATATTCCTATACATGGTTTATTTAAAAAAAAATACTAAACTGACGTCCCTATAGGAGGTATATAGTAGAATGATTCAGTGATGTTAGAATACGTGGTGCCTTTTTTTGCTATCTCCCAGGCTAGCCCATTAAAGACTATGGATAGCTTTCAAAATTTTCTAGGAGCTTCTCCCTGGGTAACATCTGTCACAATCATTGAGAATGAAAAAACAAAACAAAACAAAACAAAACAAAACAAAAAAAACCAACTTCCATCTCTTAACAGCTTTCTACTGGGAGATTCTAGTCATTTCAGGTCTTCAAATGCCACCAGTAGAGATCAAATCACTAAATTACTCCTATGGAGAATGCTCACTTGCAGGACCAGTAGACACTGTCCATCTACACTATTTTAGCCCACAGTTCTATACATCTTTATGAGGATTAGTAAAATGTTCTCTTACCATGTGAGCACAGAGAGAACATCAGAGTAACAGGGATGATAGGAATGGGTCCTGAAGGCCAGGAAAATTAGGGCTTGGAAAATTTGGTGGTTTCTTCTAAGTTTTATCTGAAAATCTTATTGGATTTCCTTGTTAAGCCATTTTCAGTTGTGTCTAACTCTTTGTGAACCCATTTGGGATTTTCTTGGCAAAGATACTGGTGTGATTTGACATTTCCTTCTTCAGCTTATTTCCAGAGGAGGAAACTGAGACAAACATGGTTAAATGACTTGCTTAGGGTTACACAGCTAGTAAGTGTCTGAGAGAAACTGATGTTTTCAAGACACAACCCTTGTCTTCATGCAAATTATAATCTATAATGTAGGATTATGATGCATTAAAAATTTGAAGTAAAATTTGGAGATTGGGTTAAGTGACCTCTGAGGCCCCTTCCAGCTCTAAATCTATGCCCCATGTTCCTCTGTAGTAGTTTTGTCTGGGCCGAGCCTAGGCAAAACTTGACTTTGATGGCTTCCCTTGCCCCTTCCTGGTGTTCCTCCCTGACTTCCCCATCCTTCTGGGTAAAGAAGAGGGTCTGCTCTTACAGTGTTCTGCTCTAGATAACGAAGCCCTACCGATTTGTTCATCCAATCTGATTCCTCTCAATAATAACGTCCCCTCAGATATCACATAACACTTCAGAGATTACCTTCCGTCTTTACCGTAAATATCTTTTTTAATAGTCTTCTATTTTTTTTCCAATTACGTGTAAAGAGTTTTCACTGTTTACTTTTATAGAATTTTGAGCTCCAAACTTTTTTCTCCCTCCCCTCCCCCCTTTTAAAGATGGCAAGCAATCTGATATAGGTTATCCATGTACAATCATATTAAACATTTCCACATTAGTCTACTATTAGTACATTGTACGTACAATTAGGTGCACATTCTCTCCCCTATTAGAATATGATCTCCTTGAGGGCAGGGACCATGTTTTTGTCTTTCTTTGCATCTCAGCACTTAGCACAACTCCTGGCACTTAGTGAGTGTTTAATGAATGTTTGTTGACTGATTTTTCTTTTTGTGAGCCTCTAATAAATTTACCATCCATTGTTATTGTTAAAAATCTAGCTAAAATTTAGTTTTAACAAGATAAGCACAAAAGAAAGGTCCAAACAAGATGCTGTGTAAGGGAGGATTAATTGGGGATGAGAAAAATCAGAGAATGATTCATGGAGGAGACAGCATTGTAGTTAAGACTTTAAGGATGAGTTGGAATTCAACAACTAGAGATGAGAAGAAAAGGATCATTTCAAGGACAGGAAACAATTTCACCATAGGAATGGAGGTGGGAAAGCACAGAATATGTATGGGGGACAGTGAACAACTCAGTTTGATCTAGATGTAAGATCATAGCATCATAGATTTAGAGCTGCTAAAATTCAGGTATCTGAATTTTAATTCAGTTAATATTTAATATGAAACATTTCAAACTGCCAGAATAAATGTAACTGCACAAATACACATCTTGACAATATGTATGAAGCACATTTCAAGAACTGCATGATGACTGCAACTACGATAAACCAACAACTGTCCAAAAATGCAGTAAAATTTGATATGTGAAAATAAAACAAGCGTAGTCAAGAAAAATAGTAAAAACGATCAAACTCTGCCTAAAATAAGCAAAACCTATAACATTTAATCAAAACAATCACTTGGTTAATAAGTTATAAAAACAGACATGCTTTACCAGTATAAATAAGGTTAGAAAAATATACAATCACTCATTATATTGCCTCACAGTCATGATATATTTCCTGTAAATGTCTCTGCTCCACCTGATGACAACTGCGCCATGAATTTTTTCATAAGTTGACAGTGCCTCAGCCCAAGTTTTAGCTTAGACAGAGTAGCATTGGTAACATTACTATTCATATTGGCTGGAGCTGTTAAAATAATTCATAGTGCAATGTCACTGAGTGTTAGTTAAACATGTTATACTTCCCATGAATGTTTGCATTTAACCAATGGACAGCGTTTAATTCACAAGAATGAATTCCTAGTGGTAAAATTTTGGATAGAAACAACACATATATAGAGCACCTATGGGGGGGGGCAAAATGTTATGAACGATATTTTAAGAAAGGATTTAGGGGCTCTCTTGACTTCTCTTCCTAGTCAGAACTTCTTGGTATCTCTGGCAAGTAATCAGTAGAGAATTTGGATGATTGTTACTCAATTAGGAAAATAGAACTTTCCTTGGGTGATGGGGATGGGAGGAGAGGGATATTTTTAATGGGCATTTGCAAGTACATGGACTTTCAGGAAAATTTCTAGCTCAATACAAACATGATTCTACCAATGATCACTTCTATAAATTCATAACATAAAGTTTACTAAGAACACTAAAGGTATAGGTAAAGGTTAATATATATGAACATTCATATACATAGGATATAATGAACTTTACAAATTGAATCCTATCCTAGAGTATCCATGGGACAGGCTGACTAATATAACACAAGGTCAGGTAGTCTACTAGTTTGAAACCAGACTGGGATAGGGACAGGGTATGTAGAGAGGAAAGAGCTATGGCCTAGTTAACACTCTACCCATTAATTTTTAAAAAATGAAAGAGAATGGAAATGGAGAGAGTTATATATGAGATGCTGTCAAGGAGGGGGAGAGAAAGGAGGGAGAGGGAGGGAGAGAGAGAGAGACAGAGACAGATAGAGACAGAGAGAGACAGAGAGGTCACAAAACAAGTTGTGGGTAGCTTCTAGCTGGAAGTGAGAGAAAAGGGGGTATTGTGACCTCTGACTTGATTGCAAGAAGAAAAAAAGCAAGTCAATTTTATATGTTTGTTTTTTCCTCCATCCCTACTGCTTCCAGTTTAGCCAGGTCAAGCATAATTTAAGCTTTCCTCTTTCTCTATAAAGTTCTCTGGGGATTGGAAGCAAAATTGAATATTGCACAATGCAAGTCAGTTTTGAGTATCACCTCTTTTAAAGGACAGGTCAGGTTTGAATAAAAATTATTCTTTTCTTTTAGCAAGAGAAAGTTGCCCCCTCAGTCTAGTCAAATACTTCTCATCCCCACCCCACCACCATCCTTCCTTCCAATCTATTGTTCTAGTCAGAATGTGTTTGTGTGTGTGTGTGTGTGTGTGTGTGTGTGTACATACACACACACAATATCAACAGAGGCAATTTCTGCCAAACATGTATGTCTATATATTTCTCTCTTTGGTCCATACTTGAGATTTCATTGGTATAGGGAGTTATCAGTGTGGAAACTCCCTCTATTAATGCGTAATAGCAACTGTGATGTAACTTAGAGTCATAGATAATGGGTGCTACTCTTATCTCTTGCATTTTCCCATAAATTCCCATAAATAGGCTAAGCTAGGGAAGGTCATTTGGCCCAATGTACTGGGGGCCTTTCACACTGTCTCCAGACATTGTTAGGATGCCAGTACGGTGCTTGTGGCTTAGTTGTTACTCTTCATGCTCACCACATGATCAGCCCACATTAGGGAAATTAAATGCATGCATCTAACAAATTGGCAAAGGGGAATCCTGAATTACTGAAAAGTCTGGGTCATATAATATTTTTAAAGAAAGAGAAGTTTTATTATTTTCAAAAACAGAGTCACACACTCAGTTGAAATAAAGGTCCTGGTAAAGGTACTTTAACAAAGTAATTAAATGTGTATTCTTTTGGAACTGTATGCAACCATGCATTCCCCTGGTGACAGTTTTTACTCCAGCTCTTCCATCTTCTTTCTTAAATGCTGAAGCCAGCTCACACCCACCATTCATGTCTCCATTGCCCTTTGTAGGACACTTATCTTCCATTCCTCACAGGTCCATCGCCATACGCACATCACCAAAGCAGGCAGAACTAGACTTTGGTTAGAGTCACCTGAAGATAATGGTGGTTTCAGGATGTGTGACTTCGAAAGAGAAAAGGACTGGGAAAAGGCACAGCATTTGGACTCCAGAAGAAGACTGTGCCTAAGGAGAATCAAATGAGAACTCCACAAAGGAGGAAAGGATTTCCAAGTCCTAGAAGCAGGAGGTGGCCTTTTGCCACATGAGCTCTTGGCACTTTCTCATTCGTTTAGGTTGGAGCCCATTTGGTCAAGGGACCTTACAGGTATGAGGGGAGAAATACATACCTGGTTTGCAGGCAAGACTAAACTCTTTTCTGGGGATATAGTCTAGAATATAGAGTGATGATTCTCCATGATTAGTACTTGGAAGATGTAACATGGAGACCCATCTGATTTTGGGGTATCTGTTTTTATAAAACCATCTAAAGGTTAGAGGATTTTACTTAAACTTATTTAAACTGTTGATAAGATCTTGGTGGTACCTACCCTTCCTCTACTCCCACCCTACCCCCAAAGCATGTCCTAAGCTTCATTTACCTCTGTCTACAGGGTTGACCCCTGTTGCTTCCTTGCTTCTGCTGATCATTGGAGCAAATAACTTTTGGAAAGGATAAAGGAGTTGTTTGAACAAGGACAGTACCTGCAGTTCCGTTGGGCGGGGACATAATTACAAGGGCTATCAATCTCCATGCTTCAGAGCCTAGGCTGGTCACCAGCTGTGGCTCAGGAAGAAGTTCTCCTTCCATGCTTTCAACCTCCCCATATATTATTGTTCATTAAGTCTCTGATAGAGCACTTTTATCTCCTTGTATCACACATGGCATCATTCTCCCTCAGACACAGATTCCCAGGGTAGTTAACTTTATGTATTTCTGCTATGTCCTGGGGGATTATGGAGGACATGCCAGCCGACCCAGGACTTACTTGCTCATAAGGAACCTCCCTTGGTTTTCAGTCATGTTCCTCTTGTACTTCATTGTGGTGCAGACACTTCCATTCCCTGTTGTAGACGCTCCCTCTTTGCAGAGCTGCTGAGGGTTGCTTACCTCCCTGGAATCCTGCGATGAGTACAGAATTAAAGAAAACTGATCAGGTAGATTCTTCCTGCATGTTTCAATGACAGAATAATAAATAGTGGTTAGCAATTACTTAGCATTTTAGTACAAAGGATTTTGTATGCATTATATCATTTGAGCCTCACAATAACCCTGTCACTAGAGGTATTACTAATCCCTATTCTACAGATGAGGAAATTGAGGCTCA
>NW_020950417.1:2652166-2752811 GCF_900497805.2 Vombatus ursinus | reverse complement strand
TGAGGCTCAGAGAGGTTAAGTACTCTGTTCATGATCTAACAACTAATAAATATCAGAGGTGGGATTCAAATCGAGGTCCTTCTTGACTACAAGTACATTATACATTCTGTTGCACTACCTGGCCTTTTTGGGAATAAGCAAGTGCTTGGTCCATATGTTATCTTCCATTTACTTGTGTATACACATATGTGTGCATGTATAAATATGTATATATACATATACATACATATGTCTGTGTATGTATATATACATATACATACCTATATATACAGTGGTTCAAGTACTTGGAGATATATGTATACATATATACACATACACACATATATATGTATTTATGTATATATGTATCTACTAGGTGGTACAGTAGATAGAGCCCTGAACCTGGAGTCAGGAAGACCTGAGTTCAAATCCAGCCTCAGACACTTATTAGCTGTGTAACCCTGGGCAAGTCACTTAACCTTGTTTGCCTCAGTTTTCTCATCTGTGAAATGAGCTAGAGAAGGAAACGGCAAACTATTTTAGTATCTTTGCAAAGAAAACCCCAAATGGAGTCACAAAGAGTCAGACACAATTGAAACAACTGAACAACAACACATATATATGTATATATAGGAATATGTGCATTTATGTATATATATGAAGTGTGAATGTATGTGTTGTATATGTGTATCTATCTATCTATCTGTTTATCTATAATTAAATGCAGCTACTAGGAACTTGAAGGAAGAGTCAGAAAAGGCTGGTTCTGAGGTCTTGTTCTCTTATTAGGTGCATCTAGGAGAATAATATAAACTTCTAAAATATACTCTAATCTTACCAAGGGAACTTCATGATTTCTTCTGGAGCCTGGGCACTATGGAGGGGCTAGCAGAGAGTGAGGTTTCACTTTGGAAGATATAGACTGACAGCATTCCCATTCATCTTCTCAGCAGTCCTGTAAGCTCATGAAATTAATTGGGGGAATAGCCAAATAATCAAGGGTTCTCCTGATCAGTCCCTATTACATTTCCTCCAACTCCCCGCCCCCCCCACCCTGGTTAAATATTTTCTGACCTAGCAGATCAAACAGAGATGCATTTGAGCACATTGGTCATGGGATCCTGGATCGAAAGTAAAAAGGGACCTCAGAGGCTATGTGATTCAGCCCATGCATGTTGTAGATGAGGAAATGCAGTGATTTGCCTCAGATCACACAGGTAGTCATTCAGAGGAAGGGCTTGACTCTGGGTTCTGACTCTAGAAGCAGCGTTCTCACTGCACTGCACTACCTAAATCCCTAAATAAAGGCATTATTGTTCAGTTGTATCCAATCTTCATGACCCCATTTGGAGTTTTCTTGGCAAAGATACTGAAGTGGTCTGCCATATCCTTCCTCTAGGATTTTTCAAATGAGAAAACTGAGGCAAACAGGGTTAAGTGACTTGCCCAGGGTCACACAATTAGTAAGTGTCTGAGGCCAGATTTGAACTCAGGAAGATGAGTCTTCTTGACGCCAGGCCTGACACTCTATCCATTGCACCATCTCGCTGGCCAGAGACATTAAAGAGTCTCACCCAAATTAATATCACATGATTCTTAATTCCCTCCAGGGCACCTTGTACTGAGTTCCAAGGAAGTCCAGGAAGCATAGTTCTTAGACACTATCCAAATTAATAGTCTTTTGTGATGGCTCAGGTCTACTATATTTACTGGGTCTGGAGATGATACTTCCCAATACAGTTACAGGAATTAAATAAGCAAACAGTATTTCATAAAGTTCTCATAGGTTACCACTTTTCTTGGCCACTTATAATGACCTATTATAATCCAAAACAAGTAGAAAAGCTCAAAATTATAATAAAATTTAAAAAAAACTAAGAGTAGCAAAAAATATGATTAAAAATAAAGGAAAAGAGTACGGGAGAAATGAATCAAGCTTCTCCCTTCAGAGGGAAAATGAAGGCCCAGATGAGCTCCCAAAGCACAGTGGGCTCTCCCAATAGGCACTTGGCACCTGAGGCAACTGGAAATCAATCACTCACCCTTAAGTGAAAAACCAAACTGTCCTAGTTGATTTTAGGAATGAAGGAAAGAAGTGTGTTTATTTAGCACCTAGACACTACACTAAGCACATTACAAATATCTCTTTTGATCCTCATAACAAACTCCGGGAGGCAAGTGCTATCATTATCTCCATTTTAGAAGGTGATGCAAGGTGATGCTTGACAAAGGTCAAGCAACTTCCCCTGGGCTACATAGCTATTAAGTATCTGAGGGTGAATTTGAACTCCAGTCTTCCTGATTCCAGGCCCACCTAGCAGTAAGGTGCTGTTTCCATTCTACTGGGAAGTGGGGGAAAGAGGGAGATGATGTGGAATGAACACAGATAAGTAAATAGAATGTACATGCAAAGTAAATACAAAGTATTTTAGGAGGGAGAAAGCAGAGAAAACTGAGGGTGGAGGGATGGAAATCAGAAAAGGTAAAGTCCTTGTAGAAAAGATGGTACCTGATCTGTGCCTCTAGGGAGGCTAGAGGATGCTAGGAAGCAGCTTTTCTGTTCCACCACACTTTCTATTCCACAATTCCACATACCATTTAGGGAGGGAATTCATTCAGTGCTCTAAGGAGCAAACAGAACCAGAGGAATCCAGATGATACAATTTCCCTCTTCTATGCTCCTAGTTAGAGGATGCTGCATACTTGCAGGAAAACACCAGGACTCAAATGCTCTACACCACCTTGGGCTCCCTTACTGAAGGAAGGGCATTGGCACTTGCAGGTTATGTAGGAAAAGAAGGCTCCCTAATCCTTCCACCAGAAGCACAGCAGCAAAACTAACGAGCTTTAAGAACAAAAAAATCAAAAGAGAGAAGGGAAAGGGTGGGGAGGAAAAGGGAAGGAAAAAGGGAAATTGGAGGAAAGTGCTATGATTAATCCTGTCACCATACAGTCTGGCATCTCTGTTAAGCCCTTCTAAATTAATGAGATTTTTGTTTTCAAAGAAAGGCAACAATATTCCTTTCAAATGCAAAAATCTTCTGGCTTTCCTGTTGGTCGATCCATTAAGGCTTCTGATTTTCTCATAACATTGGTGAACTCATACTGGGTTTACTTTTTATACAATTTATCAATATGATTATGTCATAAGATTATAGAATATCAATACAACATATGTCCATGTAATATAATATATAAATAAAAATGTACCATAATTATTAAAATCATATAGTAGATAACCATACATCAAGATAATATAATTATCTGAATAATATAAAGAATATATAAACTGTGCCAGGCACTGGGAGAACACAAAAGAACTGTATGAGAAATGATAGAGAAGCAGCCTCATATGTATAATGGTTAGTAGGCCAGTCTTAGAGTAGGGAAGACATGAGTTGGAGTTTTGCCTTTGACATTTACCTGGACAGGTCATTTAACCTCTTACTGCTCCCAGGCAACTTTCCTGGAAGTTTCTTCACTGGCAGTTAACTATACCAAAAATCAAACAGCAATGAATCAAAAAGCATATAAGTACCTCTATTACCCTACTTTCCCCAGGTTGAGCTAGCTGAAAACCTGCTGGCCAATCGGGATTGAAAAAAGTGTTGGAACTATGTTCTTCCCCATCACTTAGTCTCTTTCAACCGGCTAGTTTTCTAGCTCATCTCAGGGAAAGAGCCAAATCTATCCAAGGGTGGCGTGCCTGGGATTTAAAACCTGTTTCCAAAATGACTTCCCAACTTAGCACTTCAGAAGAGACTCAGGGTCTCTGACTTGGAGAAGGCCATCTACAGTGTGCAGCTGCTCACAGGACCTGCCTTTCATTTAGACAAGTCTGTATTCATCTTAAATAGCCGAGCTTCTCCTCTCTCCCCCACCGCCCCCAAGTTCTCAAAAAGAGGCCACACACAGTGTTCTCTTTGCTGCTGCATTTTCTCTTCAGCTCTGAGCTTTTCTCCGTGTGATGTTCTCATTTTCCTGGCAGTCCCACAGGGAGCAAAGGCAGGCCTCAAGGAAAGGCAGAAAATTGAAGATTTAATGACTTATTGATGCTCACGCAACCTCTTCCCTTCTCCTGCCCACTGCAAAGATTAAAGGCCTGCTGGGCTTCCTGGGCAGTGCCTCTCTTGCTGGGCCTTTGTTTTAGTATTGTTTTATAAAACACACTGGGCTGAAATGCCCAGCCTCTTCTGTCAACAAATGCAGGCCTGTCTTTTTCCAACTGTTTTGTTATGATCTTTAGAATTTAAGAATTTTTTTTCAAGACCAAAACCCCAAATATCCCGGCCATCTCTCTTCAAAGGGACTTGAAAATGTAATTTGTCTGTCAAGTAGAAAGCAAGAGAAGACTCTTCTCCATTAGCCTGTTCAGTCCTGCCTTCTAACAAAAATCTCTAGCTTATTAGGGCTCTGGCATTTACATACCTTTAATTTGAAAATACTGCGGAGGTGACTGGTGTGACTCCATAAGCTTGAACTCATCTAACATGACAGCTTTGAGATCTGTTAATACTTTTCACGGTGAGTACATGTAACCATAGAATCCCAGAGGACCTACTAATGATCACCTAGATCAACTCTGTCCATCATGTTCCATATAATAAAACCAAGACCTAGATGGTTTAAATGACTTATCCAAGGTCATGCAACTAGTTAATAGCAGAGCCAGGATTAGAACAAAGGTCTCTTTACTATGCTGGTTTTAGAGTCAAAGGATTGGTACTAGCTGTTCAACCTTGGGCAAGTCCCATAATCTCTATTATCCTCTATCAAAATGAGGGGGTGACCTTGAAAATCTCTTCCAGTTCTAAATCTATGATTCTATAACTGCCAGACCAGTAGGCTTTCCCATTGTAACCAGTTCTTTCAATAGGAAAGTGAGATAGCTTAGAATATAACATACCTCTTTATAGCTCACTTCCTGGGCATATCCACACCATATTGCCTGCCCTCTGGCTATTGTCTTTCTTCTCCTTGTCCCCTTGAACTGTAGATTCTGCCCCTGGAACCTGGGCTCTGCTAGGTGTGCTTTCCCCCTATCTTGCTAAGAAATGGGCCTTTAAATTACTTCCCAATCATTTCTATACCGTGCCTCAATATCCCTTTCTAGCTCCCCCTTTATGTATTGTTCTCCCCTATTGGAATATAAGGTTCTTGAGAGCAGGAGCTATCTTGCTTTCTTGCACTTGCATAACTAACTTTAACATAGTGCCTGGAATGTAGTAAGCACTTAATAAATGCTTTATCACTCATTCTAAGTCAATGGATTGGACAGTATTGTTTACAGTTTCTTTTTGCCTATTGTTAAGACTCGTTGTCTCATATGCCTGTGTTCAAAGAGCTATCCCTTTTCAAGGCTTTGAATTTATCTTTGACTCTCCCCAGAAATGTCTATTCAATCACCAGGTCCTTTCAGTACTAACTCCCCCAATCTCTCTTGCAAATACCCCCTCCTTTCCCTTCCCATTATCACTACTTGATTTCAGGCCCTCATTAACTCTCACCCAGACAATTGTAACTTTTACCATTTTGTAAAACAAAATCCAAGAGACAATCCTGGAGTATTAGAGAGGACAGCAGATGATGATAAGGGTCAATCTAAGTGAAGGGTAGTAAGGCAAAAAATGAGAAATGGATCAATTGGACCTGAGTCACCCAAGATAAGTCCCTAGCTACCTATGTTAGGGTGAAGTCAATGGAATTTACACTCTGAGATTTTTAGTTGTTCCCTGAGGGGTTTATAGTGCCGCCTTTCCCCCTACAAATCTCTGCAAGTAATATGTAATGCATACACCAGGCTTCCTAATTGGTCACTTTACTCCCAGTATCTTTCCCCTTAAATCCTTCCTATACACTTCTGCCTGATCAGTCTTCCTAAGGAATACTTCCGATCATGTTATTTTCTTGATTGAAAGCTTCTCTGGATCTTCATTGCCTACAGATGAGCATTCAAGTATGCATATCTTCCTGGAGTCTTCTCCAGCTTCCTCTAATTTTCTTTCATCTAAATTCTAGTCATACTGGATTATTCAGTGGATCCTACATTGTTCTATAATGTTTTACCCTCATATTATGGTCACACATCATCCACATGAAATGCTGTTTCCCTCATGTCAATGTGTTGGATTTTCAATCGCAAAGGGACTATACCTTTCCTTGTTACTCCCCTGGTGCTAAATATGAGATGTGTGTGTGTGTGTGTGTGTGTGTGTGTGTGTGTGTGTAGGTGTGGTGGTGGTGGGGCTGTCTCAAAATATGCTACCAGACAAGAGTCCATAGATTAAACTATTATAAGCAATGACTCATCATTATTTGATGAGTTCAGTACCCAGCTCTAGACCCCACCTATACCACAGAAATATAGGAAGACCGTTAAAGGAATTCTGATCTCCTGAGGACACAAATGAATAGGGACCAGAAGACAAGGCCCAAACCCAAGTAGAAATACATAGATTCACAGCCGAGGAATGAAGAGGGCATCCATTAGATACCACAGACAGAGTTCTATAGAAAATGGAACCATCGATGAGTATGATGGAGCATTGTAGAAAACCTTGCTATGTCCTGGTACCAGCAAGGCATGGAGGGAAGCTCCAGCCACCACTTCTTCCAGGGAGCCCTAGTACCAGTGTGTTCTAAGCATATTTCCTATATTCTTCTCCACTCTCTCTTTAGTTCTGTTTTTCTAATCTTCAACCCATGTGTCTTCTCTCTTAAGACTCCTAGACATACCAAAAGGATACCTATCCAACCAGACTCCATGCTAAGTCAATGCCATCACCTGCCTAGGCCACAACAATGCCTATTGGGAATGGAGCTCCCGAAGAGAACATATTGGTGGCCTCTGGACATGACCACTTTATATATGGCTTTGGGAGATGCAACATATGGTAGAGAGAATGTTATACCTGGAATTAGCAAGAATAGGTCAAATTTCTGACATTTCCTAGCTATGTGACTATGACAAGTTATTTAAACTCTCTCAACTTCAATTCCTTCATCTATAAAAGGAAGATAATGCATCTAGTACCTACCTTATGGGCTCATTATAAGTATTAAATGAATGATTGCATGTAGTCAACAAACAGATGTTTATTAAGCTCTTACTCTGTGCCAGGCACCGTGTTAAACCCTGGGTATACAAATACAAGCAAAAACATAGTCCCTGCCATCAAGGAGTTTACATCCTAGTGAAGGAATACAATATATAAGAGGGAGATGAAAATCATGGAAGGTACCCACATAGGGGCATAGAGAAGTCTGAAGAACCAAGAGCAAAGCTGGGAGAATAGTGAAAGAGTCAACATAGGGCTGGCCTGGGCACTGCTTCAAAATAAAACCTCTAGGCAGGAGTCACTAATCAGAGGATGAGGCTGCAGGTGTACAGGGATCTTCTAGGATGAGAAAACTAGTGGAGGAATGAAGAAGTCTGGAGAGTTAGGAATGGAGCTGGGAGAGGAGTGAGGAATGGGTATAAACTACTAGGATAACTTTAAAACACTATATAAATATTAACTATTACAAATACAGTTTCTCTGCAGAGGGATCAGATTTTGATAGTCAATCAAGCACTTATTAAACAACTATCATGAGCCAGGCTATGCAAGTACTAGAGATAACAGTACAAAAAAAAATGAAACAGTCCTTATTGGCAATGAGCTTACATTGTAGTGGGGGAGACAATAAACATGTCTATAAATATATACAGATTATATATATGCATATGTGTGTGTGTATATATATATATATATATAGAGAGAGAGAGAGAGAGAGAGAGAGAGAGAGAGAGAGACGGAGACAGAGACAGAGACAGAGACAGAAACAGAGCAAGAATAAAATAAATAAAAGTAGATAAATACAGGTTAGTTTGAAAGGGAAGGCACTAGCATTTGGGGGGTTCAGTCAAAGGTTCCATGTAGAAGGTGGTGCTTGATCTGAATTATAACGTAAGAGAGAGACTTTGGGGCAGATACGAGGAGGAAGTGCATTCCAGGCATGGTGGATGGCCAATTAAAAGATATAGACATGGAAGATTAAGTTCAATGTATGAGGAACAAAGAGAAGACCGATTTAGTTGGATTACATAGTGTGTTAGGGAGAGAAATGTCCAATGAGGCTTGATAGATGGTTTGGGACCAGGTTGTGAAGGGCTTTAAAAACTAAACAGAGGAACTTATGTTTGATTCTGTGGGCAACAAGAAGTCAATTGGAATTGATTGAGAAGAAGAGTGACATGATCAGATCTGGGATTAAGGAAAATCATTCTGGCATTTTCAGAGAGGATATTAGAGAGGATAAACTTGAGTTGTGGTAGACATGAGACTAGGAAGGAGGTTGTTGAAATAATCTAGATAAAAAGTGATGAGGGCCTGAACTAAGGTGGTAGCTATGTGAGGAGAGAGAAGTTGTCAGATACAAGATTTGGCAAGATTTGGCAATTGACTGGATTTATGAAGAGGGAAAATGAGGAATCAAGGATAAAATAGATTATGAACCTAGAAGCATAGAAGAATGGTGGTGCCTTTAACAAAAACAATGGCATTTGGGTGGTGGGTTTAGGAAGAGAGATAGTGAGTTCAGTTTTGGACATGTTAAATTTGACATGTCTCCATGACATCTAGTTTGAAATGTCCAATAGATCATTGGTGATGTAAGACTGAAGATGATAGTTAAATTCATGGGAGTTGATGAGGACTTAAGAGTTTTCTTGTTCTGACTTTCATGGTGACTGTAGCACTAGTGTTCCAAGATAGGAACAGAAAGTCATTATTCATCCCTCCTGACTATAATGCATTCTCTACTCTCCCTCACCTCATAGAATCCCTCTCTTTTTTCAAAATGCAACTCATGTATCACCTTCCATAGGAAACTTTTGCCTCTTCCTACAACTGTTAGTGCTATTCTTCCATGGTGAGAGCTGGGCTTCTCTGAGAGAAGAGGGGTGGGATGGAGCAATGGCTCTTATGTGGAGTGAAAGCAAAATTCCCAAAACCCTGTTGATGACTTGCATACAGTAGAAGGTCAATTCAAAAGCTGAATGGATTTAATTGCCATTTGCCAGAATACCCCATTTGTCAGCATTTCAACTCTACAGCAGCCATGATGAATTTCTTAGTTAGTTTTCTTTGTGTGGTTGCAGCATGAAAAAAAATGGTGCATAATTAAAGTTAAAGGAATCAGGACTAAAGAATCTTCACCTAAAGAAAACAAGGCTGAGAGGAAACAGTAGTTGTTATGTAAACAAAGGGATAGAACTAGACAATAGCAGAACTGTAACTAATAATTTAAGTTCTCAGGGCAAGCAAACACACTCACAAATCAACTTTGTAATTCATGATCTGAAAATAATACAAGAAGCAATTAAGACAAATTTAGTTGGCTAGGGGTTGATACTTCCTATAGAGGTTTCCAGGCTGCTGCACTAGTGCACAGATACACTTTTTAAACTCTCTAAATGTTGATTCCTCCGGATAAAGCTACAATTACTATAGCCTAGTTAGAGTTATGTTCTTTAGTGTCCAGATCAATGGATGAAGAGTCAGAAAACCTGGGTTCTAGTTCCAGGACTGACACTAATTACCTCTGTGACTTCGGATGAATCACATCTATGTACTTAAATTTCTTCATCTATAAAATGAAGGGGTTAGATTAGATTATATCTTAAGTTTTCTTTCAACTCTAGCAATTTGTGAGTCTAGATATTCCTTGTCTTCCTTGAAGTGGGAAGCTAAAACAGGCTTGAGCCATTTCCCAGTTGACAAATAGTCAAAGGATATGAACAGGCAGTTCTTGAGGGAAGAAATTCAAATAGACATGTTTTTAAAAATGCTCCAAATTACTAATAATTAGTTATTAAGGCAAATTAAGGCAATTCTGAAGTTCTACCTTACACCAGTCAGATTGGGTTAAGTTGACATAAAAGAGAAATGACGAATTGAGGGGCTGTAGGCAAATTGATGCACTATTGGTGGATATATGAATTTTTCCAGCTATTCTGGAAAGCAATTTAGAGCTCTGTCCCCAAAGATATTAAGCTGTGCAAACCTTTTGGCCTAGCAATACTACTACTAGTGATATGCCTCAAAGAGATTGAAGAAAGAAGAAAAGCAAATGAATGACATCCGGGAACCAAGATGGTGGAATAAGCAGTAAATAACCATAACTCTCCCATACTCATCCCCAAACAATCATAAAATAGAGCCCCAAGACAGATCCTGGAACAATAGAACCAGCAAAAAGATGGGGTAAAACAATCTTTTTGACCAGGAAGCTTGGAGAAGCAGCAATAAAAATACGTGGCACTTGGATGAAGGGGGAGTGCAACTGGGCCAGGAAGTGTCCCAGCAAGCCAGCAGCAAGGCCCACCTCAGCAAACCAGTGGGAGATCCTGAGCCCCTGTGTGGTGGAGCAGGCAAATGCTAACACCAGGACCACCCCCACCCCCAATTGTGCCTTAGCATAGCCAAGAGAACTGGCAAACTCTAGCTCCAAGAACCACTACATGCTTCAGTGTAAGGTGAACAGGTAAACCCTGCTTTCACCCAGGCAAACAAGTAGACACCAACCCTATGGGGTGGAGAACCCTAAGAAAGAAGAAAAGGATTAATATATTCAAAAATATCTTTAGCAAGTCTGTTTGTAATGGCAAAAAACTCCCTAAAAACTAAAGGGGTGCCCACCAATTTGAAAATATCTGAACAAATGATATATGGAAGTAATGGAGTACCATTGTGCTGTAAGAAATGAAAAAAGAAATAATTTCAGAGAAACATGGGAAGACATATGAATTGATGCAAAATGAAGTGAGCACAACCAGGTGAACAATCTGTGTACTATAACATCAATGTTGTAAAAGTGAACAATTCTGAAAGACTTAAGAATAAGAACTCTAATTAATAAAATGATCAACCATGTTTCCAGAGGACTGATGAAGAATGTTGCCACCCTCATGATAAACAGATAATGGACTATTATTCAGAATGAAGCACACGTTTTTGAATGTGACCAATGTGGGGATTTGTCTTGCTTGGTTATTATTATTTGTTTATTTGTTATAAAGACTTTGCTTCTCTTTTTTTTTTTATCCTAAGGGTGCAAAGGAGGTGAGAAGAAGAAAAAAAATGCTTAATATTGAAAAAAAGTAAAATAGACTGAAACTTCAGCACAAGAGATATAACTACTGTATAAGGAAGACTTTCCCTAAAGTAAGATTCCATAAACACTAGAATAAGTTATTAACTGACATTGTGATTTAGGTGTTCTCTAATTTGCCAATGCTTTTTAAAATGTATAATATATTCTCATTCTCCTAAGCTGATTTCAGTGTGGTCTGCCTGTGTTCAAGAGAATAGACTATTCCCTCAAAGTCCTTTTCCAGAATAGTTCAATAATTTCAAGACTCTTATCTACTTTATTTTTGTAGTTCACAGCATTATAGGATCTTAGGGTTGTAAGGAGCCTAATAGTCATCTATCCCAGCCCACCAACCTCCTACAACATCCCTGATACAAGGCTATGTGTATATATGCTTAGGGATAAGGATATCATTACTTTGCAAAGCAGCAATTCCAAAATTGAACATTGCTAGAAAACTCTTTATATTGAGCCCAAATCTGCATGCTTTTCATTCCTTTCCACTAATCCTAGTTATGCTGTCTGGAGAAAAATAACAACAATAACAAAACAGAATAAATGACAGTCTTTTACATATTAGAAAATAGCTTTCATGTCCTCCTTAAGTCATCTCTTTTTCAAGCTAAACGTTCCCAGATCACTCTACTGTTCCCTATATGGTGTGTTACCTTTCTTTTGACCCTTTCTAATTTACCACTGTTTCTCTTAAAAAGTGGTACCCAGAAGGGGGACACAGTACTTTACATAAGTTCTGATGAATGTAGAGCGTCCTGGGACTAACATCTCCCTAAATCTGGGAACTATACTTCTTTTAATGTAGCAGAAATTTGAATTTGCTGTTTGACAATAGCTTTGACTAATGTTGAGCTTGTGTTCAACTAAAACTCCCTGCTTATTTTTTTCATATAACAATATATTGGTAATATAGGTCTTCCCCATCCTCTATTTACAGAATTTAAGTTTTCAACCTAAATCTTTTATTTAATATTTATTGTTGTTTGTGGTTTTTTTTACAATTTTTTCCAGCATGCTAAAGTTTTTTAAAATCCCAATACTATCATCTAACCACTTAGCTATTCCTCCTAGCTATTCTCTCTCTCTCTTTCTTTCTCTCTCTCCCTCTCTCCCTCCCATCTCTCTGTTTCGGTCTCTCTGTCTGTCTCTGTCTCTGTCTCTCTGTGTCTCTCTCTGTCACACACACAATTAACTACTTTCTCATTCCTGAAGTGGCAAAGTTCAAATGTGGTGTGGTAGTTCCAATATTGTCATTATCCTTGAGAATAGATGACACTGAAATGTTGGTGGGCATATTCCATTTGCATCAGTTTGCTGATTATCTTCTGGTTTTTATTACAAATGCTCTGGGAATGATCTGTTTTGGTTGGATCTCTTCCTCAAGTTTTATGGAGAATTGCTTTTTCACTGAGTGTTGGGTTTGGGGGGGGGTTTCTGGTCTTTACGTGAGGTGATAGCATGTCTTAATCTTTCACTGTATTCGTTAGTGATATTTTGCAAATGAACATGTTAGAGTTGACCTTGACTTGACTGTCAGTTACCTCTAGCCTTTTGACAATCAGACTTTTCAGTTCGAGGTAAATTCTGGTCTTTTTTGGTTCCTTCTTAGTGGAAAATACTCATATCCTTTGACCGGTTATCTATTGGATATGAAACTTTTATCAGACAAATTTGATACACAGATTTTTTTTTTAATATTAAACCACTTCCCTTCTTATCCTAGTGCATTAGTTTTGTTTGTTCAGAAGCTTTTCAGTTTTAGGTAATCAGTTATCTATTTTATCTTTTGTAATTGCCTCTATATCTTGTTTAATTAAGAATACATCTCCTACCCATAGCTATGAGAGATATACAATCTGTTTCTCTTCTAATTTTTTATGGTATGATCTTTAATATTAAGGTTGCATTTAGAATGTATTATGGGATATGGTGTAAGGTGTTAGTCTAAGACTAATTTCTGCCAAACTGGGTTGTAGTTTTCCAACTTGCTTTCATCAAATAAGTTTTTTCCTAGGAAGTTTATATTTTCTACTTTATCAAACCCTGAGTTATTAAGTTATTTTGTTTCTGATTCTCCATTATAACCAACTCTTAGGGATCTAAGGGGTAAGCCTAGTGATGGTTAGTGTCTTAACCAGTATACTGTAGTTCATGAGTCCCTATCACTGTGCTTCCAATTTAATAAATCAGCCACCACTAAGTAGATGTGAAAAAGGAGAACATTCTGGGCATGAGGGACAACAAGTGAAAAAACACAGGACTCACAGTAGAATTTGAGGTCACAAAGTAAAAGAGTGTAGAGAGAATGCTAAACTGAAAAGCTAACTACATCAAATCCAAAGTGACTTGTTTAAACAAGCTGACAAAGCAAAAGAATTGAAAAAGGGGAAAAAAATAAGGCCACTGACCTTAATATCATTACTTAGAGATGTTTAAAAATTTTAAACATTTGCCACCAAGAAGTAACCAGAAGAGCTCACAATCTGCCTTAGGCTGAAAATGCTTAATCTGATGGTCAGACAGAGAGATGGGACAACTGAGTCAAGGTCAGCATGTATGAAACTAAAATCTCCATAATTCTTAAAAAAAAAAACAACTTGTACCTAACTCTACTTTTTTTTGCCCTTAGCCTTTGTTCTTGTTCAACTTCATTTGCATGTCATTTGGGGAGATGTCAGGGATACTGAAACAGTCCTCATATCCTTACCCTTCACATAGCTCCTCTGTTGTTTTGGGCAGAGTCCCAAAAATAGGTAATAAGAATTCGAGATCACCATATACAGTTAAATCATAGTTATAAGGACTTTCTAACCCTAACTCAGGCAGTTGTGAGGGATGATGGCTTTGGAATCATCACCAGATACAGGTGATCAAAAACCTGGGGCATTCTGGCTGACTTTTATTGGATGCATGGTTAGGTACTGTAATTCACAGCCTCAATCTTCCCTTGTCAAGAAGAGGCTTCTGGCCATTACACCTTAGAATGTGAGAGCAGAGGGAGGAAGTAATTTTGAAGAGCCAATTTGGTGACCAGAGATTCCTAAGGGAAACAATAGCAGATATGCTATACCAAGCACAGGTATATCAGAGACTATATACGCAACAGAGAGCAAAGATGTAATTAAGGGTAGAGACTGTCAACAAATAGCAAAATTACGTCTCCAAAGCCCTGTAGCATCGTGGGTCTGAATTGCTCTGGTCATGCTTATGCTCTGTCCCCATATTTTCTGGCATGTACCTTTTCATACGTCATCTCTAGTGACACACTCCCTACATGTGTCCTCTCCAAGAGCATTCTCTGGTCATGAGAGTTTTCTGCATGTGTGCCTTCCTTTACTGTTGGTATGGAAACTCATGGGAGAGGGCATTCTATGTATGCATGAGTGTGTGTGTGTGTGTGTGTGTGTGTGTGTGTGTGTGTTTCAATCTTTTCTCATCACATTATTTGCTGTGCTGTTTCATTGTATGCCTTTTGTTTGAACTAATGCATCCTTTGTTTCTCTGGTAAAGAAAAGCACATTGGTGGGAGACTTAGGAGCTACCATTTTAAGTGGATATTGACCTACAGGCTGCCTTGAACCTTGGTAAGCTTTCCGAGGGGCCCAAGTGCTTCCTCTTCTTGTCCACTGCTTTGCTTTTCATCCTGCTCTATTCTTTTTCCTTTTTATTCCCCTTTCTCATGTTTCTTATTTCTTTGGCCTTTTCTTTCTTTTCCCTTCTCTCTTTCCCCAGCATCATTTCCATTTTTGTTCCCAGACGCTTCTGCCTCATTTCCCTTCAGTGAGCCTGAAGGACGATTCCAACTCAGCATGCTAATGTGGTATCAAGTAACACCTTTTACCAGATCACAGGACTTTATCTCCTGGCATGATTTTTGCACAAAGAAAACCACATCCTTAGTGGAAAGAAGTGGATTAGAATGGCGTTCCTGGGAAAGAAAGATAAAAATTTCTTATCAATTAAGTAAAAGAGAAATACATCAAATGACAATATATAATGAAATTCATTCTAAGCATGGTTTACTTGAAAGAGCACTGGCTTTGGAGACAGAAAGCCTGGGCTTAAGTAACCTCTCTGAGCCTCAGTTTCCTCATCTATAAAATATGAATAATAATTCTAATGCTATCTGCCTCAACAACAGGGTTGTTGTCAGGAAAGTATTTTAAGACCTTCGAGTACTATATAAATATGATGTATGATTACATAAAAAATTCCTGTGCCACCATTTCACACAAGAGAGACCAGCATAGACTTGTAAAGGATTACTCCAAGTTCTAACAAAGAACGGAATATTTGGTTCTTCAGGTCCCCAAGGAGGCTAGATTTTGTTATTATACCTTGACTGAAGTGAATTTTGTTGATGTTTTTCCCTCAAACGGAGCCCGTTGAATAGTGCCTTGGGAAACTTTCCTGGTCAATCCTATAGGATATTTTTCATTATAATACGCCCTAAAATTTATACAACATTTTCTCAGTGATTGCATTAAAAGAAGGAAGATTTAAGGGTGAGAAGATGGGGACAAGTGTAATGGCTCCCATTTCTTTTATGGGGAAAGTCAAAACACAGAAAGATTAATTGAAATAAATAAATAAAATTGGTTATTTCAACTTTTTTTTACGACTCCTCAGTGACAAAGCATGGCTAGAATGTTTCTGTCTTAGAAATTTTTAAAGGAAAATGTTCTATGTTTAAAATCTTTTTATCCTTTTTGTCTTAGAATTAGCTACTCTCCTATTAGAATAATAGATTTTTTTTTATTTGGGAGTTTAAAGGTACCTCAGTAGCATTCTAGTTCAAACTACACCCTATGAGGAATCACCATCACCCAGCCTTGCTTTAACATTTGAAATGAGGGAGAACTCACTGTCTCCTCAATCAGCCTCTTCCACTTATGTAGAGATATCATTGCAAGAAAAGTTTTTCCCTCACATTAAGTAAAAAATTTGCCTCTTTTCAAATTCTACTCATTGCTTCTGGTTCTTTCATCTGGGGTTAAAGAGAACAAATTGAATTTCTGTCCTGCATGAGAATCCTTCATATACTTGAAGACAGCCATCATGGTCCCTTCGATCCCCCAAAACGTTCTTTTCTCCAGGCTAAACTCCTCAGTTCTTTCAATTAATCCTCCCACGGCACAGACAAAAGGCCCTTCACCATCTTGGATGCCCTCCTTTGGCTGCTTTCCAGCATACTGACATCCTTCCTAAACTGTGACACCAGAAACTAAACCAACTATTTCAGAGTTAGCTTGACCATTAGAAAGTTGTGAAAAGTTGGGGGAAGGGAGAATGATTTTTAAAGGGGAAGGCATTATTTGGAAAACATTTCTCTGAACTATAAAGATCTTTTTGGATCCTGACTCTGTCATCCATGTCTTAGTCACCCCTCCCAGCTTTGTGTCTGCTGCAAATTTGGTAAGTATGGCATACATACCTTTATCTGTCAGAGATTTAAAAAAACAAAACAAAACCCAGAGTCAAGCCCAGATCTTTGGAATAGAAGTCTCCAGTGGAGGCTTCTGACATTGGATCATCAACATCTACACTTTGAGTACCATTCCTTCTGAATCTTTCTAATTGTATTGTCATGTAGCCTACATATTTTTTCCACAAAAAATAGTATGCTTTTCTTTTATCAAGTGTTTTGCTAAAATTTAGGTGAAGTCTCTGTGCTGCCTTCTCCTGATCTACTAGTTTAGTAACTATCAATAAAGGAAAGAAGCCTACTTATACATTTTGTCTTCCAGTCCAGATGGTTTAGTCTCCTTTGACAAAATAATTCCAGTTTCTGAATACTCGATGGGAGGCAAGGTGTAAGAAGGGGGGGCAACTTATGAAGGGCTTTGAATGCCAAGTAGAGGATTTCATATTTGATCCTGGAGGTGGTAGGGAGTCATGGAAGTTTACTAAGTAGGTGGGCTTAGAATGGTCAGTCCTGGGCTTAGAAAGATCTCTTTGGCAGGTGAGAGGAAGGAGGAATGGGGAGAGACTTGGAGCAGGGAGATCAGTCAGCAGTCTAAATGACTTACGAATAATCACTCAGCTAGCAGTCTTTTTTTTTTCCTTCTGGCTAGGCAATGGGGTTAAGTGACTTGCCCAGGGTCACACAGTTAGTAAGTGTTATGTGTCTGAGGCCGGATTTGAGTCCTCCTGACTCCAAGGCCAGAGCTCTATCCACTGTGCCACCTAGCTGCCCCAAGCCAGCAGTCTTAACCTGTACTAGGTTTTCCTGAAGACAAGGCCGATTCCATCTCCACCATACTCTTGCCGCTGTGATTCCCATTGAATCAATATACATAACTCTGCATAGACCTACCCAGGACAACACAACCATTCTATCACTGGTAGAATTTTTCTTCTTGTAGCATTTCTTACAGGGATACATTTAGCTGCACTCAATGGGATGAAATTGTAGTTTCCTGGGGCTACTTTGCATCTCTGGCTGATTTTTATTTCACTTCAATCAATCAAACGATCAAAAAGTATTTCCTAAGACCCTCCTAGGTACTTTGAAAGGTGCTTGGGATACATACACAAAGACTAACAACCTCTACTCTCAATGGGCTCCATTTTAGGAGAAAGAATATCGACAACATTCACGTCAGTCTTGGGATAGTAACAAAAACTAGCCTCCTTGGGTGAGATCTCAAAGATCTTACATTTTATCGGATCCCACAATTCCAAGGGTAGGCCCTTATACTGGGCTTATGTGCCCAGATGACACTGTTACAGCTATTGTGAGAGGGGGTGGGGAACTGGTAAGGGGAAGATCATGTTGATGATTTAATTAGTATAGGGAACTCCTTGAAAGGTGAGTCCCTTTTGGGGCCAATTCGGACTGGTGCCTGATGTGTAATTTGGAATCCTATTGAGTTTCCTGGGGGCACTGGGAGGTAATGACTTGCTCAGGGTCACACAATATTTAAAGGCAAGATTTGAATCTTAATCTCCCCGACTCCTGGGATGGCTCTCCATCCTCTACACCACAGCTGTGATCATCATCAGTAAGTGATGCTACAGTACAAAATACATTATCTCACCCTCAGTGGGTGACTGGCATATCTCCTCTATTTCTTTTTCAGTCACATACTGGAGGTTCATTTGTAGACATCTACACCCTCCTGACTTTCGGCCCCTTAAGCAAGTCTGAATTTGGATGAAGATAACATAATCACTTGATTTTTTTTTCCAGGAAAAAAAAAAAAAACCAGAATAAAGGCAGGAAGGGAATGAGGTAGGGGTGGGGTGGGAGAAGCCAAGACACATTCCTAGTTTGGGCTTCCCAGGAAACAGGAAGTAGGGAATGGCAAGTCCAGGCTGTGGCCAGGCTGATTCCCTCTGCCTCACTCATGTAAGGTGATCCTGTGGCAGTTGGGAGAAGAAAGAGAAGGGAAGTCTGGCCCTGAGATTGCAAATCACAGACTGTGATGACAGTGGGGGTGGGGAAGTCTCATAAAAATCGGCACCCTGTGTTTTTTTAGAGAAACCAAAGCAGGGGCTGGGAAGGGGGGGAATCTTCTCTAGTGGGGGAAGAATGTGATTTATGGGCGAGAGATATGGCCATGTATCCTTTTCTTTGAAATGGTTTTAGCTCATCATGGGAGCCCCAGAGGCCAGGAGTGTGGGCACCTTCAGGAGAGGCCGTGTCTCCTAGTGAGGGCTTCTCAGCAGCAACATCTGTGCTGGTTATATTTGGGGGTGGGGGAATGCAATCAGAGGATCAGAAAGGCAGAGCAAAAAGAAACCTTAGAAAGCAGCCTGTCCAACACTTTCAATTTACAAATCAGAAAACTGTGGCCCAGAGAGGTTAAATTATTTGACCAATTTCATATAGGTAACCCATGGCAGAGGTCAGATTTGAACTCAGGTCCTTTGATGATGGGAATGATGACAATAGTTCACATTTACATAGGCTTTAAGGTTTGCAGAGTTCTTTGCATGTATTATTTCCTTTGATTCTTACAAAGCTCTGAAAAATAGGCACTATTATTATCCTCATCTTTCAGATGGGAAAACTGAGGCTGAGAAAAGTTAATGACATGTGATAGAAGCAATATCCTAAACACCCCCTATGCAAGCTAATTTTTTCTTAAAACATATTGAGACCGTCCTCAAGACTCAGTTGGCTCAGGGGACTAAAGGCTCAAACTGTTGATATCACTTCTTCATTGCCTGAGTACAAAGCAGTCAGGGGGATTCTGTATCGTGTATCAGGCAAGGGGACAACTAGATGGCACAATGGATAGAGCTCTGGTCCTAGAGTCAGGAAGACTCATCTTCCTGAGTTCAAATCTGTCCTCAGACACTTACTAGCTGTGTGACCCTGGGCAAGTCACTTAATCATGTTTGCCTCATTTTCCTCGTCTATAAAATTAACCGGGGAAGGCAATGGCAAACCGCTCTAGTATCTTTGCCAAGAAAACCCCAAACTGGGTCTCAGAATCAGACATGACTGATACAAATGAACAACTCAGGCAATGTAATTTTCATTCATCTGGATCAACTCAAGGTGTCCCCAGTGTTTATCCTAGTTAAATATCCATCTCCTGCCATAGCTAGGTAATTCTCCTTTTGTTAACTATTCAATGACCTACACGTGTCTTATTTTGTTCAATTATTAAACCTAAACTACCAACGGACTGGTAGTTTGAGTTAGGCCAAACCCAGAATACTTGTCTAGAATCATGTATTCGAGGCAGTGTTTGGGCCCAGGTCTTTGTGACTACAAGAATAATGCTCTATCCACTGAAGGGAATTTTAATTCTGCGAGAAATTTTCATAAAATTGAAGCTTTGAAAGAGTAGCAGGGCTTCAAGAAGGCACTTTGTCTCTTTTCCAACATATATTTTGTTATTTCATATGAAAACAGGTTCTACTGCATCCTTTCTTTACCCCTCACATATTTATTAGTCTGCGTATTATACGTCTGTTACTTACGCGCAGCATTAGTTTCAAAGTTATGAATGAACAAGTAGATTTTCATTCATAAACTGCCAGGATGCTGTCACTGATCTGAGCTCTCACTGCAAATCTTTTTCATTAGAATTACCCTAGCAGGCTTGTGATATCACAGCTACTGAGATTTTAAACATTGTATTGGCTCCACTGGACAGCATTGCCAAAGAGTTTTGAGGTGTCATTTTCAGGCAGATTTTTAACAGCCTTGTTGAGAAATATCACACAAACTCCCTTGGAATATAGAGTTACAAAATAATTGGCAAAGTGAGGATTGTGCTGAGATAACTAAAACAGGGACTTTGGGACAGATAAAACACAAGGACAACCGAGAATTCAATTCAACGAGCATTTATTTGTTGTTGTTCAGTCATTTCAGTTGTGTCTGACTTTTCATGACCTCATTTGGGGTTTTCTTGGCAAAGATAATGGAGTGGTTTGCAATTTCCTTCTCCATTTCATTTTGCAGATGAAGAAGCTCAGGCAAATAAGGTGAAGTGACTTGCCCAGGGTCACACAGCTACTAAGTGTCTGAGGTCAGATTTGAACTCAGGAAGATGAGTCTTCCTAACTTCAGGCCTGGTATTCTATTCATTTCTCCATCTAGCTGCCCCAAGCATTTATTAAACACTTACTATGTTCCAGGCATTATGGATATAAAGAAAAAAAAACCCACATTCCCTATTCTCAAGGTGCTTACATTCTACTGGGGATGGGAGGAGGGTGGGAAATAATGTGGACACAGATAAGTTTATGCAGAGTAAATGTAAAGTAATTTCAGGATGGAAGAGAGCTGGACTTGACAAATTAAGGATCATTTATATCCAAACAGAGCAAGTAGATGCTAATAGGCACCTGACCTAACTGTTAAACAGATTATAGTCAAGATTCTGTAATATTTTCCCCCTTCACTTCCATCTCCCATTTGAGTGACTGGGCAGAAAAAAAGTGTTGTTCTGATCTGAAGACATACGTACTGATGGGTTGGATAGGAAAAGGAAGAAGGTACAAGGAGAGTGAGAGGAAAATGAAGAGGAGGAGACAAAAAGGTAGAAAGGGCCAGCGGTGGCAACCGGGAAGAGGAGGAAATCTTTGCATATTTCACCCTAGTCGTAAATAGTAGAGGTCACCAAAAGATTAGAGAACTGTAAGCACTCATCCTTGATGACATTTCTAAGAAACTGGTTAATAGGGTAACTATGCTAGGATGGGGGAAGTGCTTTGAGTTTCAGGGCAAAAACTTTTTATTTCATCCCTCAAAGCACTGGGGAGCCACGGAAGAATTTTGAGCAGGACAGTGATATGATGAAGAATGAATTAGAAAAGAGAGAGATTAGAGGAGGCATGGAGAGCACCCTATTTTTACAGTCATCCTGGGATAGATAGCAAAGAATTTAACTAATATGGAAGCAGTGAGAATGTAAGAGGGAAGAGTTACAAGATACCCTGGAGATAGAATATACAGCACTTGACAATGGATTGGATGTGGAGAGTGAGAAATGAAGAGTCAGCGATGATTACAAGATGGGAGAGTAAAAGAAGAGCATTGTCGTTAGAGGCAGAAGACTGAGGTCTGAATCCTGGCTTTGCTACTTAATGTCTATGTGACCTTGGACAAGTCATTTAACCTTGCTGGGCCTTGGTTTACTTATCTGTATAATGGGGGTGGGGAGAGTTTGGATTCTATAACCTTCAAGGTTCTTTTTAGCTCTAAATCTATGATCATGCAACACAGGGAAGTTAGGGGAAATAGGTTCAGGGGAGAAGATCATGAGTTTATTTTAAGACTTGTTAAATTTGAAATAGCCTGTAGCATATCATCAGCAACAACACATGTGCATGAAATGGCATAAAATATATTATCCATGAAATGTAGGATTAGTAAAGGTAACCTAGATATAACAGAGCTATGTACTGGGAACCATGGGATATTTAAAGATCTTGAGGTCTGGAAAGGTAGGGCACACCTACGATCCCAGAGACTTGGAAGGCTGAGGCTGACACGTCTCTTGAGCTCAGGAGTTCTATCAGGTTTCCTCCCTAAGTCTGGCATTAAGACGGTGAGCCCCCAGAATCAGAGGGGCCACCAGGTTGCCTAAGGAGGAGAGAACCAGATCAAGTTGGAAGCAGGGCACGTCAAAGCAACTGTGATTGATCAGTAGTGGGATCAGGCCCATGAGTAGCTATTGTACTTCCAACCTGGGATGAGATGGGGAGACCTCATGTTTAAAACAAAACAAAACAGAAAAGACCTAAAGTGGTGGCTCTCAAATTTTGGTCTAGCTACCCTGGTGGTCCTTGGCACAAACTTTTAGGAGATCTGCAATGTTGAAACTATCTTTATAATAATATTAAGATATTTTAATTTCTAACATGGTAAATATATCTATATATCTATATCTACACATATAATATGTATAAATATATGGTATATATTATATATGTACATATATATACACACATACATATACACGCATATTTTTTCAAAAAACTCTTTGGGGAGTCCCCCTAAAATCAAAAAGTTTGAGGACTGATGGCTTAAGAAAAGGCTCCCAATGCATTGGTTTGATTCTCTATGGAGTGTTTATGGGAAGACGTAGATAATAACAACAATAACAATAACAGCAAGGACAACATCAATACCTAGCATTTATATAGTACTTCGAGGTTTGCAAAACTCTTTACAGTTACCTCATTTGATCCTTACAACAACCTTGGGTTGTAAATGTAAATCTATTCGTGTTCTGCAATTTAGAGTCTTAGAAAGTTGCTTGAAGTTCTGAAAGATTAAGAGTTTTGCTCAGGGTCACATAGCTGGTCTATGCCAGATTGAGTCAAGGGTCAAGGGTCAAAGGAGGTTGACGGTATTATTATCCCCATTTTATAAATGAGGAAACTGAAGCAGACAGAGGTTAAGTGACTTGTACAGGGTCACACAGCTTACAAGCCTCTAAGGCAAGATTTAAACTCAGGATATTTCTGTCTCTAGTTCTAGCACTCTATCTATCTGAATCCATCAGTATGAAAATGGGAGTTGCTCTGTATCTTTGGAAGGTTCCCAGTACCCAGTATCAATGAGACATAAATATACTTTCTCCTCATCTCTATCTATTAGAATACTTCATTTACTTCAAGGTTCATCTCAGATGCCACCTCCTACAGGAATCTTTCCTGATCCTCCTAATCATTAGCACCTGATCCCTCTTTAACTTGTATTGTATTTGTGCACTTAAGTGTTGTCTCTCCTCTCCTTGGAGGAGTGGTATGTAGCTGTTCTGCTTTTGCCTTTGCATTTCCAGCACTTAGTCCAGTATTGTGCACATAGTAGATATTCAGTAGATGTTTGTTGAATTGTATTAGACCTGTGTTAACTATAGCGTTCTATCAGGGAGTACCTTCACAAAGGTCCTCTGGTGGCCTCATTGTAGCATGGAGATAATCTTAGGTTACAAAGGATATTCTCATAAGATGCAAACTCTGGAAAATTCTACCAAGGTGGGCTGAGAGTGACATGTGAGAATGGACTTGGCGATAGACGGTGCCCATGTCCTATCCCCAGTCTAGCTTATCATCAGCCAGTTGAATGGTGCTAAATTTTTTGGCTATGACAACAGAATGAAATAAATACTATAGGGACTGGGTCTGGGGTCAAGGGTCAAAGACTGGGCCTGCAATTTCACTGGTCATAATAAAGATAATAATAAATAACTAACATTTATATAGTGCTTACTATGTGCTAGGTACTGTGCTGAGAATATTACAACTATGATCTCATTTCGTTCTCACAACAACCCTGAGTGGTAGGAGCTATTATTATCCCCATTTCATAGATGAGGAAACTGAAGCAAACAGAGATTAAGTGGCTTGCCCAAATTACACAGCTAGTGAATGATTAAGGCTGGATTTGAATTTAGGTCTTTCTGACTCTAGGCCCTACGCTCTAACTCTAGGTTATGAAACGCCCTCTACCCACATTGGTAGCCACCTTCTCTTCAACATATAGTCTACAACTTATGGGGTATGACAACCTAATGAAATTTATGCTAACAATATTAGTTTGAAAAAATAAAAATATTTCTCAGTCATATGTATTCCCCCTTTTTCTACTTCTGGTGGTTTCTACTATGATAGTGACCATGCAGGAAGAGGGGCAAGAGGATACTGAGAATCACAGAGATCTAAGATGGTCTTCAAACATTAATTTACCTGTTAATATTCTCAATGTATAACCTTTGTCTGACACCCAGGGAAGAGCATCCACAAGTTTAAAAAATTTCATTTTAAATGAAACCCAAACACTTATGAAGAAGTTATAGCTAAGTGGGAGGATGGAACCCATGTTCTTTTCAGAGAGACAAAAGAGTGGATGGAGCTAATTTCATCATGTGCCCAAGGGCAGTAAGAAATGTTCTTCTGTGAACTACTTGGTCATTTGGTCTTGCACTACTCAAGATAAATATAAACAAATGGACCACCATGAAGATAATTGCAGTTTATGCCTCAACATCTGTGCAGAGGATGAAAATGTTTTTTTAAAATTTTATGAAGGTCTTACAAATGACATCGACATAAGTCTTGATACTTTGGTGACTCTGGTGCAAGAGTGGGCATAGGAGAAGGTGGCGAATACTGTGCTGGAAAATACAGCTTAGGATCAAGACATGAAAAAGGCCAAAGGTTTGTTGAATACTCAAAGACTTCATTTCTGCAAATTGTGAATGATGTGTGAATACTCTATTGCAGTTACTATCATATGGATAGCTTTTTTTTTTAACTGAACATGTGATTGCATTGGCACGGGGAACTCTTGTTGAGGGAACTCTCCCTATTAATGTAAATTTGTACAGGTTCTGCAATTTAGAGGCTTAAAAAGTTGCTTCAGTTTCTGCAGATTAAGAGTTTTGCTCAGGGTCACATAGCTGGTCTACGCTAGAAGCAGGACTTGAACACACGTCTTCTTGTCCTAGAGGCTATCCAGAGAGCATGGTCTAGAGTACTGGACTTGTGGTCAAAGACCTCGGTGAAAATCTCCCTTTGGATTTTTATTGTCTGTGTGACCTTGAGCAAATCACTTAACCATTATGGGCCTCAGTTTCCTTATCTGTAAAACTAGAGGCTTGGACTCAGTGTTGCCTAAGTTCCCTTCTTGTTCTAAGTCTATGATCCTGATGTTTAATTTATTTTTTAATATGTTAGACAGGTTTAGATATGAGAAATTTGGTTTTCCCGATTCTAACCCTTTCCTTTGCACAGATCAATAGACCAACTGGGGCCTCTGCAGAAAGACTATTAAGTAACTGAGCTGCCATGTAATTATTCAATTCAAAACCCCAGTTTGCCTTACTTTGAAAACAAACAAACTCTCTTATGTCTACACAAAAATTCAAACTTACCCAACAGAGGGTTTAGGGTTTGTTTTTTTTTTAATAATGTTAACAATTATTTTTCACTTTACGAAGAGTTCCTTAAAATTGGGAGGTCCCTTATTGCGTTTCAAGTATGATTCCTTTTACCAAACAATAATATATACTTTTATGCATTTTCCAGAAGTATAGCTCATAAGCAAAATAGGTAAACCCATACATTGAGGGTGTTAGAGGAACCAGTATTATGAACATGCATTTTCCTCAAATACTTTTATGTTATAAAAATTGTTATCCACATTGCCCAATTCCATGAACCCCATGTCCCTAGTCAGTGCCCACTGATGATGGTTATGATCATGCCCATATGAGGCAAGCAGTTTCAGACACCATCCACCCATGAGCATAACACACAAAAGGCCCCTCTGGATGCTAAATTAACTCTTTCATCCACCAGAGACAGGTGACAGGAAGGGAAGAGAGAGACAAAGAGACAGAGACACAGAGGAGAGAGAGGAGAAAGACAGAGAGAGAGAGACAGAGAGAGAGAGAGACAGAGAGAGAGAGACAGAGATAGAGAGACAGAGACAGAGACAGAGAGACAGAGAGAGAGAGAGACTCTTGTTTAGTAAATGACTATATTACCCTCCTGGCCTGATGGTCTGTGAAGACTTGGCTACATATCAAGCAAGAACTCATAACATCATCAGTGTAAAAATTGGCTGAATGCTCAAAAGCCAAGCCTTACAGTTCACTTCAATGGTTTTCTTTTCTTTTCTTTTCTTTTCTTTTCTTTTCTTTGCTTTTCTTTTCTTTTCTTTCCTTTTCTTTTCACAAGCTATATACTTTATATATACTTTATATTATCTATATAAAGTATATATACTTTATATTATCTATATAAAGTATATATACTTTATATATACTTTATATTATCTATATTATATAGAGATATATATCTCCCTACTTATCTAACTTCAGACTCTACCAAAACAGATGTAAACCTGGAGCATCCATCCCATTAATAATTACATATGAGGGCACCTGGTGAACAGAAAACATCTTAAAAACCAAAGGAGAAGGAAAAAGCTATGATTTTATTGCTGCATCAAGTAACAAATGCCCAGCATAGCAAAAGACAGAAAGAAGCAGTGGAGAAGACGAAACCAAAGACAGGATCCATCTGTTGAATGGATACCCTTTCTGTGAACCAAATCAACACATAGCCCATAAACCAGAAGAAACCTTTTTAACAGCTACACCTGTTAAAAGGATAGGCTTGTTAAGAGTATAACAGATTGGTTTTTAAAGGAAAGGGGTGTGTTTCTAAGATAGTGGTTCTGTTCAATAAAACCCCACCAATTTCAGGTGCTTTTCTGAGGCCTCTCTAAATTGTTTGGGTCTCTTGGAGCCAGGAAATTTGGGCTGGATGTCTCACAGAGTTTCTAAGGAAATGAATGGACTCTTCTGAATTTTATATGAGATTGATATGTAAATGGCACCGTTAAAGAAGGTGGCGACCCTTCTTTGAAAACAGACAGAACTTTAGGCTCGAATTTTAGTCATTTTGGTTTCCTCAAACAGTTGAAAAATGTGGGTGTTCCAAAAAGTCCAAAAGCAGGAGAGGTATCAAGGCTATAGTTTACTCTCTCGACAATTCCAACTTGATTAAAAAAAAAAGCCAACAATTCAAACTTATCTGAGTTAAGATTCAGTGTGGTAATCTCCCCTGTTCCAAATACACAACTTTCCAAAGATGATGACAGTTGGAACAAAGGCTTCAATGAGATCACTTTTGCTACTTTTAGCAAGTTATTTACTGGCAGCCTTCACATAAAAAATGATGAATCTTCTCTTTTTATTTCTCTTCACTCCTCTAAAATTTCTGGATGACTGGCCTTCTTTCTCTCCACTGCCCCCCCTTCAGAGATTCTCTTCCCTAACTGCGTTAGCATTTGGTTAAACATTAATATGGGACTAGATTACACTATTTGGCAATGTCTAACAAGCTGTTAGTAAATGATAAACCACTCTGGGGTCAGTCTTGTAGGCAACAAATCCCATTAGGTTTCACGTTGCTATTGAGAGAATACAGTAACAAATGCTCCAGGAGAAAAGTGAAAATGTCAGCACCTGGTTTGGGAAGGTGATATTTACTTGGGGATCTCTTAAGGCAAAAGAGAAGTGGAGTGAATTGGGGCTTAGTGTGTGGCGCCTGATTGATGGAAATGACTAAAAATGAAAGCATTTACCTCCTGAGTATGTGAGTATAGCAAATCCCACAAGCCCTTTGTGGGTCTGTACCAGGTCTCCTGGCTACACCAGCCAACATTCAGTCACCCAAGTTCCAAGACATGATAGCAACAGAATACTTGACTGATGTTGCCCTTATCACAGAGGGGGACAGGACTGAGCCTTTATGTGAATGGGCCACTTTTGAGGGGTGACAAGTAATTAATCATAGTAGCCCAATCATTGACTAACCTCTCTGACCTTAAGAAAAACTCAAAGTAATCTACCAGTCTTTCCAGTGGTTTTTGAAGTATGGTCTGGGGATCTCTGATGGTCCCTGAGACCCTTTTAGGGGGTCTATGAGGTCAAAACTATTTATACAACTAATACTAACACATTTTAATTTTTGATATGATAAATATCTATAGCTTTAACCCACATAAATAAAATCTCTTGGGCATCCTCAATGATTTTTAAGCGTACAAAGAAGTAATGAGACCTAAAATTTGAGAACCACTCTTTAGGCCATTTTGAGATGACTATTTGAGTGTTTCCCTCCTCCCTCCCCTTACCTTATCTTGTATACCATATACATGCATATGTGTGTGTGTGCCTGTGTATACTTGTGTATGTGCATTCTATTTCCCCTGATATAAACAGAACCCTTTTTTATTTTAAATTTTTTTTATTTTTAACATGTGTTTTTAAAACTTTGGGTTACAAATTTTCTCCCTCCCTCCCTCCCTTCCCACCCTCATTGAAAAGGCAAGCATCCCGGTACAGGTTATAGATGTGTAGTCATGCAAGACACTTCCATAGCAGTCCTGTTGTGAAAAACTAAGTGTATTTCCCTTCATCCTATCCTACCCCCCATTTATTCTATTCTCTCTTTTGACCCTGTCCCTCCTCAGAAGTGTTTGCTTTTGATTATCCTCTCCCTCAATCTGCCCTCCCCTCTATCAACCCCCTGCTCTCTTGTCCCCTTCCCCCTTATTTTCCTATAAGGTAAGATAGATTTCCATTTCCCCATTGTGTATGTTATTCCTTCCTTAAGCCAAATCCTATGAGAACAAGATTCACTCATTCCCTCTCACCTTCCCCCATTTCCCCTCCACTGTAAAAGCCTTTTCTTGTCTGTTTCATCTGAGATATTTTACCTCATTCTACTTCTCCCTTTCTCCTTCTCCCAGTATAATCCTCTCTCACCCCTTAATTTTATTTTCCAGATATCACCCCTTCATTTTCAAGTCACCCTGTGCATTCTATCTATTTATCTACACATAGATATAATTTTTTCCCTCCCACTACCCTAATACTGACAAAGGACTCATGAGTTACAAATATCATCTTTCCCTGCTGGAATGTAAACAGTTCAACCTTAATAAGTCTCTTATGATTTCTCTTTCCTGTTTACCTCTTCCATGTTTCACTTGAGTCTTGTATTTGAAGGTCAAATTTCCTATTCAGCTCTGGTCTTTTCCACAGGAATGCTTGAAAGTCCTCTATTTCATTGAATGACCATTTTTTACCCTGAAGGATTATACTCAGTTTTGCTGGGTAGGTGATTCTAAGTTGTAGTCCTAACTTCTTTGCCCTCCAGAATATCATATTCCATGCCTTCCAGACCCTTAATGTAGAAGCTGCTAAATCTTGTGTTATCCTGATTGTGTTTCCACAATGCTTGAATTGTTTCCTTCTGGCTGCTTGCAATATCTTCTCCTTGACCTGGGAATTCTGGAATTTGGCTACAACATTTCTAGGAGTTTTTCTTTGGGGATCTCTTTTAGGAGGTGATTGGTGGATTCTTTCAATTTCTATTATGCCCTCTGGTTCTAAAATATCAGGGCAGTTTTCCTTGATAATTTCCTTATAGATGATGTCTAGGCTCTTTTTTTGATCATGGCTTTCAGATAATCCAATAATTTGGATTCTCTCTCCTGGATCTATTTTCCAGGTCAGTTGTTCTTCCAGTGAGATATTTCACATTCTCTTCTATTTTTTCATTCCTTTTGATTAGTGTTACAGTGCCTTGATTTCTCAAATTGTCCCTAGCTTCCAATTTTTCCATTCTAATTTTTAAGGAAGTATTTTCTTCAGTAATCTTTTGGACTTCCTTTTCCATTTGGCCGATGTTGCTTTTTAGGTCATTCTTCTCCTCATTGGCTTTTTGAACCTCTTTTGCCATTTGGGTTAGGCTGTTTTTTAAGGTGTTATTATCTTCAGTATTTTTTGGGGTCTCCAAAAAATTTCGAGGCTGGAATCCTACCATCCTTCTCTCTCTCCCCACAGACAAAGACTTTTCCCACTGACCGTCTAAGTTGTCTTTGGCATTAATGGGTTGAGATTCAGTCCTCTGAGGCCTGCTCCAGGGTCACTGCAGCCTGTGCACCCACGCCGAACTGTGCTCCTCTCCCCACCCAGCATGATACACCTCTCTGATCAACCATCCAGGATGTCTTGGGCTGGAAATTTGTTTCATTCTGTCTTTTTGTGGATTCTGCTGCTTTAGAATTTGTTTAGAGCCATTTTTTATAGGTATTTGGAGGGGTTTGGGGGACAGCTCAAGCAACTCACTGCTTTTACTCTGCCATCTTGGCTCTGCCCCCTGTAACAGACTCCTTGAGGATGGCATCTATTTCTTTTTTTTCTTTCAATCCCTAGCCCCTGGTATAGAGCCTGGCACATACTACATGCTTAATAAATGCTTGCTGATTGATTTGGCAACATCTATTGAGCATCCACATGATAGATAAGCCATTAGTTGCCACACAATGTGACTGGATGATCACAGGATCATAGTTACGGAGCTAGAAAGGAGGTAATCTACTCCAATTCCCTCACTCCATCCATAGAGGAGGATACTGAGACCCAGAGTTGTCACTTTCCCAGGGTTACATAGGTAATAACCAGAAGGGCAGGAATTAGAACTCAGGCCCAACCACTCTAAATTCAGTGCCTTATCCATTGCACTATGCTGCTTTCTAAGTAAAAGACTTGGGAAACTCTTAGATCGTGGGTGAGAGACCTGGGGCCTTGAGGCCACATGTGGCCCTCTAGGTCCTCAAGTGTGGCCCTTTCCTTTTATTTTATGAAGGGGATTTGTTTTGTGAAGTTTGGATTCAGTCAAAGGGCTTGAGGACCTAGAAGACCACATGTGGCCTCAAGGCTGCAGGTTCCCCACCCTGTTTTAGATGATAGTTATTATATATATATACATATATATGTATTTATATACTATAGTATATATTAATGTGCATTAATATTATATGTTAATATAAACAAATAGAAAATATATTTTATAAAATATATTACATAAATATCTAGTAAACATAAAATGTATGTTATATATTTATATAATATAAATTATATAATACATTATATATAATATATTATGTATGATTAATTATATCTTGTTTGTATTTATTATAGTATTACACATGTTTTCATACATATACGTATATAATACATACATACACACATACATAGTGGTGCAAAAGATAGAATGCTTGGCCTGTAGGCAGGAGGACCTGAGCTCAAATCTGGTCTCAGATACTTACTAGTTGTGTGACCCTGGGCAAGTCACTCAACCCCGTTTGCCTCAGTTTTCTCATCTACAAAATGATCTGGAGCAGGATATGGTAAACCAGTTCGGTATCGTTGCCAAGAAAACCCCAACTGGGGTCATGAAGAGTCAGACACAGCTAAAAATTACTGAACAACAACATATATACATGTTTATATGTATATGTATATACACAGATATGTGTGTGTATCAGCACCTCCTAAAGCTATCCCAGAGGATAACTAAATGTCATTTTTACAGCAGTTCAGAGGAGGCTATTTTGTAATGGAAAAGAGATAAGTGAGGATGACTGATATTTGTAAAAATCACATGTATTTGTAGTAATCTGATAAGAAATGAGTTATGTTCATTTTTTCTATCTGTGAATGCTATTTCCATAAAATTGGCTAACTTATTAAAGGATAATGAATTTCCAATGTCTGGTTTTAGTAATAAGAGAAATAAAAATTCTCTTGTTATTAATCCAAATAATCAGAATTTTTTTAGTGTTTAATGGCAAGTAAAACCTGTTGAGAATTAGGAAAAATATTTACTGTCACAATCAACACAATTATAAAACACTTTGTGGAGCTAAGAAATGCATGAAATAACCAAACAGCTTTATCTCTCAGGCTTAATGATTCTTTAAATGGTCATGACACCAAGATTGCCTTCTAATTTCTCTAGAACATATATGTCCACAAAGCAGTGAACTTCACAAGTATGCTGTTTGTCAGTGGGGCAGGACGGGGCAGGACGATTCTGTCCACTGAGAGCAGAGAGAAGTTTTGTGGTTGTTATTTGTTGTTGTTGTTGTTTAGTTGTTTTCAGTCATGTCTGACTCTTCATTACCCTATTTGGGATTTTCTTGGTAAAGACAATGGAGTGATTTGCCATTTCCTTCTCTGACTCATTTTACAGATGAAGAAACTGAGGCAAATAGGATTAAATGACTTGCCGAGGGTCACACAGCTAGTAAATGTCTGAGGCCAGATTTGAACTGAGGAAGAGGGAACTTCCTAACTCCAGACCTGGCACTCTATTCACTGTGCCACTTAGCTGCCCCTAAAGAGCAGTGAGCTATGCCCAAATACCACTTGCTCCCTGAAGCCTTCCTGATCTCTCTCTCTCTCTCTCTCTCTTCTCTCTTTTCTCTCTCTCACCTACACATACACACGTACCAGCCTCAAAAAGGATATAATAATTGGAAGGGACCTCCAGTCCATGTCTAACCTGTCTAACTTACACCTGTATAGAATCCTGTCTCTAATATCCTTGACAATTAGTCACTCAGAAAGTGTATAAAGATAATCAGTTATGAGCATTAGTGTAAGGATAATCAACGCTGAAAGATTTAACTACTCTGGTCGAGGAAATGATCCAAAATAGTTCCAAAGGACTTATGATGAAATATGCTATCCCTCCAAACAGAGAACTGATAAACACTGAATGCAGATTGAAGCATACTATTTTTATTTTTTGTTCTATTTTGTGTGTATGCATTTTCTTTTGCAACATAGCTAATGTAGAAATGTGTTTTACATGATTTCACATGTATAATTGATATCATATTTCTTGCCTTCTCAAGGGATGAGGGAGAAGTGGGAGGGAAGGAGAGAAATTGGAACCTATTATCCTTTCTGCCGGAAACGCTGCCTGGTGTCTGTTTTCCCTTCTCTAGCTTAAATATCCCTACTTCCTTCAACCAGTGTTCACAAGGCAATTATTGATCAATCTTCTTTCTATCATCGTCATTCTCTCCTTTTCTACCAGATCCCTCCCTACCACCTACTCCTATTTCTAAATATTTCTCACACTTAAAAATTACTCACTTGACTTTGTCATTACCTAAAGCTATCATCCTATGAATGGTCTCCCTTTCATACCCAAATGCCTAGAAAGGATTTTCTACATCTGTAGCCTTAATTTCTTCAGTTTCCATTCTGTTTTCATTCCCTTGAAATTTGGTTTCCAGTCTTACAACTGAAGTAGGTTTACCAATGATCCATAACTGATGAATCTAAAGCCCTCTTCTTAATTGTTATCCTTCTTAACCTCTTGGAAGTTTTTGCCCCCATTACTGCCCCTCCTCCTGAACACTTTCTCCTTCTTTAGCTTCTGTTCCAGTACTTTCTCTTAGCTCTCCTACGAGCCTCGCTGCTTCTCTGTCCCCTTCACAGGTTCATCCTTCTTCTTTATGGAAAATATGGGCTCTGTCTTCAGATGTTTTCTGTTCTCTTACATTCTTTCCCTGGATGATCTTATCAGCTCCTGAGGATGTAATTAGCATCTCTTTGACATAACTCCAAAATCTATATATCTATCCATATTCTCTCTTCTGAGCTTCAGTTCTGTACCACCAACTGCTTTTTGGAAATCTCCACCTGAATGCCTCGTAGACATCTCAAACTCAGTATGTCTAAAACAGAACTCATAATACCTTCCCCCAGACACATGTCTTCTCTAAACTACCCCATTTCTGTGAGTGGCACCACTAACCTTCTCATCACCCTGATTTTCACACAGTTATTTCTTTCTTGATTCCTCCTCCTACCTTAATTTTCATATCCAATCAGTTGTTATCTTGTTCAATCTACTCCCACAATATCTTCTCACAGCTATTTCAAATGAATTAAAATGTGAAAAGAACTTAACACAGTACCTGGTATGTATTAGGTGCTTGATAAATGCTTGTTTCCTTCCCCCTTCTATCTCCTCTTCACTTTTGAGGGGCAGCAAGAGATAGAGGATAGAACCCTAGAGTTGGGGTCAAGAAGTCCTATAGTAGGTGTGAATTCTATTTCAGACACTTACAAGCTGTGTGACTCTAAGTAAGTCATTTAACCTCCTTTGGCTTCAGTTTCCTTATCTGTCAAATGAGGAGTTTGTACTTGGTGACTTCTTAGGTACCTTCCAGTTCTGAATCTGTGATCCTATAACTATCCTCTTTAACAGGCCACAGCCATTGGCAATGTCTGAGGTGGAAGGCTCTCTGATCTGATCTGGAATTGTTCTTATTTCCACTTGTTTAGTCATGTCCGATTCTTGGTGACCCCATAGACTACAATGTGCCAAGTCCTTCTATCCTCCACTATCTCCCAAGGTCTGTCCAAGCTCATGTCCATTGCTTCCATGGCACTATCTATCCATCTCATCCTCTGCCATACTTTTTACTTTTGCCTTTGATCTTTCCCAACACCAAAGTCTTTTCGAGTGAGTTCTGTCTTCTCATTATGTGGTCGAGGTATTTGAATTTCATCTCCAGTATTTGACCTTCCAGTGAATAGTCTGAATTAATTTCTTTAATTAACTAATGTAACCTCTTTGCTCTCAAAGAGGCTCTCAAAAGTCTTCCCCAGCCCCACAGTTTGAAAGTGTCAATTCTGCAGTGCTCAGCTTTCCTTACAATCCAACTCTCACTGCCATACATTACTCCTGAAAAAATCATAACTTTGACCACATGAACCTTTTTTGGCAAGGTGATGTTTTTGCTGTTTAGTATATCTTGTCCAGCTTTGCCATAGCTTAATTCCAAGGAGCAAGCGCCTTTTAATTTCATGGCTGCAGTCACTGTCTACAGAGATCTTTGAACCCAAGAACATAAAATCTGACACTGCTTCCTTTTCTTCTCCTTCTATTCATCAGGAAGTGATGG
This sequence comes from Vombatus ursinus, assembly GCF_900497805.2. NCBI lineage: Eukaryota > Metazoa > Chordata > Mammalia > Diprotodontia > Vombatidae > Vombatus > Vombatus ursinus. The sequence continues at coordinate 2,717,914 of NW_020950417.1, read as the reverse complement.
GGCCAGTTGCCAAAATCTTAGGTATTTTTTTTTATGTTAAGCTTCAAATCAGCTTTTACTCTCTCCTTTTTTACTCTCATTAGGAGGCTTGTTCTCAATTCCCCTTCACCTTTTGCCATCAGAGTAGTATTGCTTACATATCTGAGATTGTTAATATTTCTCCTAGCAAACTTAATTCCAGCTTTTGATTCATCCAGCCTGGCATTTCTCATGATGTATTCAGCATATAAGTTAAATAAATAATGACAATATATAGCCTTATCATACTCCTTTTCCAATCTTAAACCTATCAGTTGTTCCATGTTAAGTTCAAACTGTTGCTTCTTGACCAGCATAAAGGTTCCTCAGAAGACAAATCAGATGATCTGGTACTCCCATCTCTTTGAGGGCCTGCCACATTTTGTTGTGATCCACACACCAAAGCCTTTAGTATAGTCAATGAAACAGAAATAGATGGTTTTCTGAAACTCCCTTGCTTTCTCCATAATCCAGTGAATATTGGCAATTTGGCCTCTAGTTCCTCTGCCTCTTTGAAAACCAGTCTGTTCTTCTGGTAATTCTCAGTTCACATATTGTTAAAGCCTAGCTTGCAGAATCTTAAGCATTACCTTGATGATATGTGAAATGAATGCAATTGTTTGGTAATTCGAATATTCTTTGGCATAGACCTTCTTTAGGGTTGGGACGTAAAATGATCTTTTCCAATCCAGTGGCCACTGATGAGTTTTTCAAATTTGCTGGCATATTGAATGCAGCACTTTAACAGTATCCTCTTTTAGGATTTTAATAGCTCGGCTGGAATGCCATCACCTCCACTAGTCTTACTGCTAGCAATGATTCCTAAGGCCCATTTGACTTCATTCTTTAGGATGTCTGGATCTGGATCAGTAACCACAACATTGTGGTTATTGGTGATGTTAAGGATCTTTCTTGTATAGATTGATGTATTCTTGCTACCTCTTCTTAATCTCTTCTACTTCTGTTAAGTCCCTACCATTTTTTTTGTCTTTTATCATGCCCATTTTTGCATGAAACTTTCCCTTGGTATCTCTAATTTTCTTGAAGAGACCTTTTGCTATTTTTCCCCCATTTTATTGCCTTCTATTTCTGTGCAGTGCTCATTTAAGAAAACCTTCTTATCTCTCCTTGTTATTCTCTGGAATTCTGCATTCGGTTAAGTATATCTTTCCTTTTCTTCTTTCCCTTTCCCTTTTCTTCTTTCCTCAGCTATTTGTAAAGTCTCATCAGACTGCCATTTTACTTTCTTGTTCTTCTTTTTCTTTGGAATGTTTTTGTTGCTGCCTCCTGTACAGTATTGTGAACCTTTGTGTATAGTTCTTCATGCATTTTATCTACCAGTTCAAACCCCTTAAATCTATCCATCACTTCCACTTCATATTCATAAAGGATGTCATTTAGATCATATCTATACAGTCTGATGGTTTTTCCTACTTCCTTCAATTTAAGTTTGAATTTTGAAATAAGAAGCTCATGATCTAAGCCATAGTCAGTTTTAGGTCTTGTTTTAACTGACTGTATAGAGTTTCTCCACCTTTGGTTGTAAAGTATATAATTAATCCAATTTCTATAGTGACCATCTGGTGATGTCTATGTGTAAATTCACTTTTTGGGTTGCTGAAAAAGAGTATTTAATATGACCAGTGAATTATCTTGACAAAACTCTATCAGTGTCTGTCTTACTTAATTTTGTACATTTTGTAGATTCAAACAGATATCATTCTGTAATTTTTTAGATTATACCCCAGTACTGCTTTTACATACTCCATTTCTTCTAATGGATTCTTGCACAGTAGTATATGTAATGATCACTTGAATTAAATTCACTCATTCTCCTCCATTTAAGTTCACGGACACCCAAGATGTTAATGTTTACTTTTTCCATTTCCTGTTTGACCACATCTAGCTTACCTTGGTTCATAGATCTTACACTCAAGGTTCCTATGCCATATTGATCCTTACAGCATCAGACTTTACTTTTGTCACCAGACACATCTGCAGCTGAGCTTCCTTTTAGCTTTAGCTGAAAGCCTTCATTGTGGCTGTCCTGTGCTCTTCCCCAGGAGCATTTTGGACACCATCTGACCTGAGGGGCTCATCTTCCAGTGTCACATCTTTTATCATTTTAATATTGTCCAAGGAGTTTTCTTGGCAAAGATGCTTGGAGTGGTTTGTCATTTCCTTCTATAGTAGATCACCTTTTGTCAGAACTCTCTGCTATGACCTGTCCATCTTGGGTAATCCTGCATGACATAGCTCATAGTTTCTTTGTGCTACACAAACCCCTCTGCCTCAGCACAGTGATGCAGGAGGGATTTTTCTGGAGTGCAAACTCTTAAAAACTCTTCAGGTGGAATGAGTGGAAGGGAACAACTTGAAAATGTTTTATTTCTGGTATTAGGGATGACGGCATTTAGAAAGACTAATTTCACTTTAATATAGTATCTAATCTTGGCATGATTTCATTAAAACAAAAACTTCCCTCCAGTTCAGTAACAAGTAAAAGAGTAAAAAAATATATATTATTTGAAGTTCTGAGGAAGTAAAACATTAGTACGCATCTGTCTTATTGAAGAATTGAGTGAAGAATCTAGGACACATGGCTAAACATCATTATATTCTCAACTTTATCACTTATTAGGAAGCTGAGGTGGTTTATTGACACATGAAAAGTAGACTTGTCGATAAATTATGAACCATGAAACCAGGACCCTCAGTAGTTTACCTTTCCTGGGTTCTTCCCAAAACACACTTCAGCAAATCAGTACTGACTCAGTTTTCCCAGAATACCTTAGACTGAGGATGCCCTCAGAATGAACTTAAACGAACTATCAAATCCATATCACAGGGCCATTTTGGAATTAATCTGTTATGGTTCTAGAGTAGATAATGATGGAAAAACAGCCATTTCTTTCACTATAGTTGACACATTGTCAGAATGTCAAGCCTGAATGACCTGCTCCTGTTTACAGCTGACTAAATTATGTGTTTGGGAGGCAACAAAGAATAAACATCCCAAGGGAAAAGGGTAAGGTTACTATGTCTCTTTAACTATCTTTTATGATTATGTGTTTGGGGGAAGAGGATGAGGAAAAGGTGACAATATAGCATCGTGTAAAGAGCACGTAAGCCAGATGGGGCTTTCTCCACCTGGACCAGAACTAAAAGAATCCTAGAAATTACTAGAAATTACTAGAAATTACTAGAAATGGAAGATCTAGGGTCAGAAAGCCTGTGTTTGAGCCCCAGCTTTGACACTTAGTAGGTATGTGACCTTGGGAAGAAACTACATTTGCCTAATCCTCAGTGTACTCCTCTATAATACAAAGAGGTTAGACTAGATAACAGACTTAAGTCTGGGATACCAATTGGGAAGAAATAGTCTAAGTGAGGGCAGCTAGGTGGCACAGTGGATAGAGTACCAGACCTGGAGCCAGGAAGAGTCATCTTCCTGAGTTCAAATCTGGCCTCAGACACTTACTAACTGTATGACCCTAGGCAAGTCACTTAACTCTGAAATGGCAAACCACTCCAGTATCTTTGCCAAGAAAACCCCAAATGGGTTCATGAAGGGTCAACCATGACTGAAATGACTAAACAACAACCAATCTAATTCCACTAAAGTTGTAGCTTTGTGATCTCCAAAATTGGCCCTTTTTCACACATGTTGGGGGACTGTGTGTGTTTGTGTGTGTGTGTGGGTTGTGTGTGTGTATGTGTGTGTGTGTGACTGTAAAGACAAATGCTGATTAGGCTAGGAAGAGCTGCACATTCTAGGGGCCATGAGGAACAAGAAGAGATGGTTTCCAATCTCTTTCAGGAAGTCTATTATAGGATTTAGAAATGGACGGGATGATCCTTAGAGGTAATTTTTTCCAATTCCCTCATTTTACAGATGAGGAACTTGAGAGCTTCTTCTACTATATCATATTAAAACACCTACACCTTCCCTTTTCAACCACTGAGAAACCTGGGGCGAATCATTTGTCTGTACCTCCATTTTCCATTTTGCAAATGGGAGTCATCCTCCTCGTATCCATCTTCCTCATCCTCATCTTCCTCTTTCTTTCTCCTTCTCTCCCTCAAAACCTTAAATTACCATTCTTCTCCCATCATTACTGCTATAGTGGCTCAGAGTCAACATATCCAGCTGGTTTCCTGTGGCACTTTAATAAGCTTCCAAGGGAGGAAGTGGTCTAGTTATGATTCCTGCAGTGGAAGGTACCTCCAAAGTGCTTTTTCCTTTTGTCTAATAGAGCACTGGGGGAGGGGGAAAGTGGTGGAGGGAGGAGTGTGGGTGGGGAGAAATTAGTGTTCACTCACAGTTCCTTAGCTGTTTTGGCTGAGTACATTGCAGAACTACAGGCAATTCTTTCCATTGGGATATCACTCTAGTGTTGATAAGAATAATTGCTTGGCACGGAGATCTGAATGAAACACTCCCCTTCCCTTTCTCCTCTAGCTTCTTCTCCACCTCTCACTTCTCCTTCCTCTCTTGACCCCCCTCCCCCAACCACACACATACCACTTCTTCCCACTACCCACCCCTTTAAAGAAAATAGCAGCTTTAACTATAATCAATAGAAAGAAAAGGTGAATTATTTTTCTTGGGAAGCCTCATGCTGGAAAAATGACTCAGTCGTAAAGGGCAGTTGACCTTGGGTGGAAACACTCAGGGTCTGATCTCGGTGCCTCTTACGCAGCAGGATACCACAATGTTATCACAGAGGAAATCCATGGTGTTCAATTCTGTATCCACTGTACAGAAAGCCAGAGCTCTGCTGCCAAGTTCTTACAGTCAACTAGAAGAGAAAGAATAATTTCAGTGAAGTTATGCTTTCTGGGGAAGACTGATAACATTTCCACATGGTTTAAAACAAACAACGCAACCTGGTGCTTAGTGCTCATAAAAGATTTCTTAGATGGTCTTTAGTAATTCTTGTGAAATATTGGAAGAGGTCTTCTGGAATTGGCTACAGAGGAACTGGCACCCAAGAAGGATTATCCTTTAGATTCATTCAAGAATCATTTATTAAGCAACTACTGTATAGAAAACATTACACTATGTGCTAGGGAAGATACAAAACTTAGTAAGGTATATATCCTGTTTTCATGGAATTTATAATCTAATAAAAGAATGTCACAAACATATAATACACAAATTATATAATATATAACATTATTTAAGTGCATCAGAGAGTTGTAGAACCAAGCGCTTCATGAAATCTGAGAGTAGGAAGTCATTACTAAAAGCATCAGTGAAGGTTCAATAGAGGAGGTAGCATTTGAATTGAGCTTTTAAGGTGGATGAGTATTCCACAGACAGTGAGGGAGACTATGAAAGTTCCGGGATAGAGGGGAAAACATCAGAAAAATACAAGTCATGTTGGGGGGGAGGGAGTGCAACTTGCAATTTGAAGCATAAAGCAGGTAAAGGAAGTTAATGTGAAAGAAAGCATAGCACCAAATTGTGGGGGCCTTGAATGCCAAAGTAATTTGGGCTTTATTTAGTAGCTAATTTGTTGTTGCTCAGCCATTGCAGATGTGTCATTTGGGGTTTTCTTGGCAGAGATACTGGAGTGGTTTGCCATTTCCTTCTCTAGCTCATTTTACAGATGAGGAACTGAGGCAAACAAGGTTAAGTGACTCGTTCAGGGTCACACAGCTAGTAAGTGTTTGAGGCCAGATTTGAACTCAGGAAGATGAGTCTTTCTGACTCCAGGTCCTACACTCTATCCACTGTGACACCTAACTGGCTTTTAATAGCTAATAGGCTACCACTAGAAATTACTGAGTAGAGGAATGATATGGTCAGGTCTATGCATAAGGCAGATTATCCGGGCAGTAGTATGAAGGATGGATTGAAGGCAAGAGAGAGTGGAGGCAACTTTGGGCTGTGCTTATGCATGCAAAGGGAAGTGAAGCTTTAAGGGTTTTACTGGATAACTCAGTCAAAGAAACACTGAAATATCCGGAGCCTGGTATTTTTAGGTATTGTTGAACAATTCCTTCAACTATTCCCTGAGCTTTGAAAGTGTAATATTTTTGGTATACATCTTTGTGTTTGACCCTCCAACAAGCAATACAAATTTTTCATACCTATAAAGTACCTATTGTACATATAAGCATAAATGCAATTCTAAACTTAGAGAATTTCATAACTGGAAGCAATCTTAGCTGTCATATTTAGTTCAACCCTCTACCCATTGTATAAATCTCTTCTATAATATTTTCCTTAACATTCTATAACACGTGTGACCCTGGGCAAGTCACTTAACCCTGTTTGCCTCAGTGTCCTTATCTGTAAAATGAGCTGGAGAAGGAAATGGCAAACTACTCTAGTATTTTTGCCAAGGAAACCCTAAATGGGATTGTGAAGAGTTGGACACAACTGAAATGACTGAACAAACAAAATAATTCCTCAAATGTTATAGATTCTCTCTAGATAGATATCCTTAATATTCCCCTAATCTATTAGTTTGTCTCCATATAACTTTCACTCACTGTTCCTTGCTCATTGTAGGCAGCTAGAATATCTTTAATTCCTCTTCCAAATGACAGGCTTTCAGATATTTAAGACAGTTATTTCATCTTCCCTAAAGTCTTCTCCAAGCTAAATATTCTCAGTTTCTTCAACGAACCCTTAAGTGGCATGGTTTCCCACCTCCTCACCATGCTGGCCACTTTCCTCTCAGGCTTGTCCAGTATACCAGATGTCCAATGTGACATTTGTTGAGCTAGCTGCTCGAGACATTTTATACCCTCAAATGGCTGTCCTGGTTCTCCTTGATTGAAAGTAGGGCTGGAGATGACAAATTCATTATCCTTCCACGTTCATATGGCCCAGCTGGCAGAGTTTTCAGTCAACATAAGGACAACTAGAGATGTTATAGTTATCAAAAAAAAATGTGTTGCTGGCTGGATAAAACAGAGAGGAACTATGATCTATAGTAAATTCTGCATTTTTCATATCTTACCACTATTTCTAGTGACCCCCTTACCTGAAATTCCTCAATAGACAACCAAGATCTCCTTTACAAAAACCTTCTAGTGTCCTGACTATTTCCTCAGCATTCCCCTAGAAGGGATGAACAACTATCCACTCTTTGAGTGCCACTGAAAAACAATTAAAAAGATAATTCAACAACATGCAAATACTTATCGAGCACCTACCACATTCAAAATACATTGTGAGTGGGGATAGGGATGTACAAATATGAATAAAACCCATTTCCTGTTCTCAAGAAGATTACAGGCTAGTAGGAAATTGTTGTCTTATGAAGATGCATAAGATTGGAGAGAAAACATGAAGCAATTGAACAGTGAGCAAATATCCTGGCATCTTTTTTTTTTTTGGATTGCTCCAGAATTGATTTGTCCAGGAACATCATTATGGGGCTACATCATCCTAGCTCTTCTTTTTATTTTTTGTTTGTTTTTGTTTTTGTCTAGGCAATGGGGTTAAGTGACTTGCCACAGCTAGTAAGTGTTATGTGTCTGAGGCTGGATTTGAGCTCAGGTCCTCCTGATTCCAGGGCCAGTGCTCTATTCACTGTGCCACCTAGCTGTCCCCCAGCTCTTCTAATATATAACAACAAGAATAAGAACAAATATCTATCTATATCTATCTATATCTGTATATACATATATAATCTCCTATTATGTTCCAGGCACTGTGCTAAGTGTTTTACATATATATTATCTCATTTTTGTCCTCAAAGCAACCCTGGGAGGTAGTTGCTGTTATTATCCCCATTTTACATATGAAGAAACTAAGGCAAACAGAGATTAAGTGATTTGCCCAGGTTCACACAGCTAATAAATGTCTGAAGACAAATCATCCAGGTCTTTCTGACTCCAGGCCTGGCACTCCAACCACTCTACTATCCAGCCTCAAGTGACTTATTTCACTTTTCTGGACCTTCGTTTCTTCATCTATAAAAAGAGAGGGTTGGACTCGATGAGTTCTAATGCCCATTCCACCTCTAGCATTCTAGGATTTCTTCTAGAGATAAATATTTTATATGACTTTCACTCCCCAACCCAGCCCTGGTGGTCAGAGTGCTTCACTGAGAAAGCAGAGTTCGGGTTGTGCTCTTAACAGCAACATAAAATGAGAGAGGCTTGTTGCTGGGGAACAAGGCGATGGTAAACAATCCCAGACCGCAATGGGAAAGAGTAACTCTTGTAGAGGCATGCCGAGGAATTTCAAATGCCTTTGGGAATCAGGAGAAAAAGAAAACATTTCAGGATATGCTAGGCTGAGGAAGACATCACTGTTGAGGAAAGGAATTTTGTTTTCAGGTTTCAAAGAGGGTGCCCCAAACAATGGAGACCAAGCACTTCATGGCTTCCTTTAGAAGGGGGAGGCAATACCATTCCAGAATCTCTTTGTACTTTGAACTTTTCACCAGGAAATCCATTTTGCTATGTTGGACAAAGAAAAGACCCCGTGCATTAGGGAAGGGAGGCATGGGGGTTCCCATGGACTGGAAGCAAGACACTCATTGGGCTCTTGTTTAAAGTATGCATTTGAAAATGAGTCATTATAAAGGGTCAGGAATTATTGTAGGCATTGAAGGAAGATCTAAATGGTGGTCTTCTTACACAATTAGAGAAAATAAAATAAAGGCTCAGTGGATTGTGCAGAGGGCAAGAAAAACAACCAAAAGTCCTCTTACTATTAAGTATCACTACCGTCCAATTAGGTGGGCCATCTTACCTCAAGCCTCAGTTTCCTTACATAACATTGGGATATATCACCAACTCAAGCCTTTAGGCTAGTGAAAGAAAACTGGTAAAAGATCTGAAGTATATTGCTTGAGAGTATCAATGTTATTCGTAACAAACTGGCTAATTGACCTTCCTTCCTGCCCTTTTCATTTTGAACTCTGATTGGAACTGGATTCCCTTCTCTTCTTCTCATCCTCCACACCTATCTTTGTCCCCTCTCTTTTTTTCTCTCCCTTTACCTGCCCTACCTTGCCTTATTGCTGCAAGAATACATTTACTGGTTGCAGGGGGGGGAATCCTAGTAAAATTTTCCTTAGGGGCCCAACATTTAAACTTATTCTGCTTCTCAAAAGGATGCTCTTCTAGGATCAATGAGGTAGAAGTAAAACAATTTTTAAGATGCCCAGCGAATGAAATTTGTTTTGATTTTGTCCCTAAAATTGTGGCAAGTCAAGGCTGGTATGTCATATTTTCTCATTTCTTTAGCATTAATTTGTTCAACGATTAAGTGCCTGCCGCATGCCAGGCTCTTTGTTAGTTGTTATGTAAGATCCAAAGATACCTAAGACATAGTTTAAACTTCAGTCTCTGTGTGGCAAGTGATCCATTTTTGTGGGGGGAAATGTTCTCCTGAATGTCTACTGCTTTGAGTGTGAATGTATGTGGCGTATGAGTGAAATATGTTGTCTGAAAAGCAGCATGGTATATCAGACCTGGATTCACGAAGGCCTGGGCCGAAATCTCACCTTATTAAATCATTCTTGACAAGTTAGCCTCAGTTTTCTTAACTATAAAATGGGATTAATTGATTAATTAATAGCACCTACCTTACAGGGTTGTTGTGAGGGTCAGCAGAGATACCGTATGTAAAGTATTCAGTAAATCTTGAAGTACTTTGTAAACATGAGTTATTATTAATTATTTGATTGTGCATGGAAGTATATCGACGTGTCTTTGTAACATGCCTGTTCTGTTATTGCTCAGTTCCCATCTCCACCTTAGTCTCATGGCCTTTGAGCTGGGTGCCCTTGTACTGTAACCCTTTTAGAGACCAAGGACTGCAAGGAACCCTAAGGGACTAGCTCACTCCAGATCAAATGAGGTTATGTATGTAAAGTGCTTGGCAAACCTTAAAGTGATATAAATATTAGCTATCATCATCATCAAAAACATGTATTAAGCACTTCCTTGGCTGCAGTGTTATTCCAGGCATTGTGGTGTAAAACAATTTAAATGGATATCGATGGTTTCTGTCCTCTAGGAGCTTAATGTCATAAGCATTAGAGCAGACAGTTGAAAAATGGGTAAATATATGTGGGAATTATCTGTGATTTCATCAGCATAAAGCCGTCTCTCCACTAACACACAGGATACCCACTTTTTGTTTGTTTCTTTGTTTTAGTAGGTAAGTCCTAGGACATTTGTTGAGGCACATAAAAATTAAATGACTTGACCAGTATCACAGCTAGTAAGTGTAAGATACAAGATTAAAACATTGGTCTCCCTGATTATCCATAATACTAGGCCATTTCTACAAAGAAATATCCATGTTAAATAAAGCAAAGTGGAACAAAAGACACTGTAAAGCAAAAACAAACAAAAAAAAGCACCATCTAATAGCAAAGCGGTAACATGGAATCATAGATGTCCTAGACAGTTGAAAGTTATTGTTCATTTTAAAAATAGACACTTACACATCACTTGAAGTTTTACAAAGCACTATATATATTTGCATATATATATAGACACACACATATGTGTGTATATGTATATGTGTGTGTATGTGTGTAATTCCATGATCCCCAAAATGACTACATGAGGTGTTTTACATTTATCATTATGCCCATTTCATAGATGGGGAAACTCAGTTCAAGAAAGTCTAAGTGACTTGCTCAAAGTCAAACAGCTACTAAGTGTCTGAGGCAGGTTTTGCATTCAAATATTCCTGAGGCTTAGTTCATCGTTCTTCATCAAATTTCTTGGAGACAGTTTTGAAAGCTTTATATAGCTTTGAGATGTCAGGAATCTACAACTACTTATTAAATACTTCCTATTTATTCTACATTCTGCTAAGTGCTGGATGTAGGATAGGTTGAAGTGGAGAAAAGATGTAAGAGAAAGAATATTTGATGGAAGGGAATGGAAGAGCTTGACAAGCTGGTGAAACGAGGGAAAGCTCTACACAGAGTGTAGCCTGAGTCAGGTCTTGGTGTTAGTAATCATATCATGAGATGAGTCAAGGCATGAGATGCCTTGTTGGCAAGGGTGGAGCAGACTGGGAAGTGAGGTAATCTCTGACAGTCTAATTATGAACAGAGTAAGGATATTATTTTTGACCCATGGTGCAAGAGGCATAAACTGAAGGGCCCTTCAGGGGCATCATGCTATAAGGGGAGGGAGGAAGCATCATGTTATAAGAAGTGGAGAGATAAGACAAGTTTGGGGGTAGCATTGAGGATCAGCTTGAAGGGGGATGTTGCAGGAAGTAGGGAACATAGGAAGGAAGCCATTGAAATGATGCTAATGAGATCTAACCAGGGTCTGTACCAGGGTCTTGTGGGGAATGAAGAGAAATGGACAAATTTTGAAAGTTGTAAAGAAATCATAGAATCATCAAGCATTAGTTTTAGAGGCCCTTTGAGGTCATCTAGCTCAATATATACTTGAATAGGGATGCCTTTTACAACCTTCTTGCTAGTAGTTATCCAGCCTTCTTTATAGTGAGACATTCATTACCTCTTAAAGTAATCTATCCCACTTTTAAACAGCTCTAAATGTTAGGAAACTTTTCCTTGTTATCTGGTTTAATTTGACCTCTCTACAATTTCCATATGTTGCTTCTGATTATTTCCTCTGGGGCCAATCAAAATGAGTCTTACTGTCTTCCACATGATAGCCCTTTAAATACTTGAACATAGCTCTTTTGTCCACCATTAGCCCTCTCCCTTTCAGGCAAACATCCCTAGTTCTTTTAACTGAATCATACATGGTATAGTCTCTAGTCCTCTCACCATTTTGCTCACCTCCTTCAGGGAACAATTCGTTTTGACAAAAGAAAAAATAGCCAGACTTGGAAGCTCGCCAGATTTGTGAAGTGAATTATTGTTATAATAATGGATGTTTACGTACCACTTTATATTTACAAAGTACTTTATATATGTTATATACCTTGGATCTCACACACAACCTTGGGAGGTAGACAGTATAGGCATTATTTTCATGCCTTTTTTATGAGACTCAGAGAGGTTAATGGACTTGCCTAAGTCCATGGTCACACGGCAAAATAACTGTTAATGGCAATATCTAAATTCAGGTCTTTAAATTCACCACTAAAAGCACACTGGCTCTTAAGAGACTGTAAATTCCTCTTTGGTTTCTGATTGCTCACTTTATGAGGAAGAAATCACAGGACAAAATTTACAAAGAAAACGAGCACCTCTCCTCCCACCCCAATGTTATGTGGATTTGACCTGGCAATGAAATACCAATTTGAGGAATCTTGTAGGCAGAATTATGTGCTAGATTGGCCTGAGGGGGGAGAGGGGAAAGGTTAGAAGTTAAATGATAAACTGATATGCATGGCAACATAATAAAGGACTATTGGAAATTATGATAAGAATTCACATAATAATGGCTAGCATTTTATATCACTTTGCATTCAACCAAACACTTTACATTTGCTCTTTTATTTTATTTTCACAATAATATTATAAGGTCTTATTATCTGCATTTTGCTGCCAAAGACACTGAGGATGACAGAGATTTAATAACTTGCCCAAAGTCACAGAACTAGCAAGTATCTGAGGCTGGATCCAAACCCAAGTATTCTTACATTTAAGCTCAGTACTCCATCCACTACACCAGGGTTGTCAAACTCAAAAATACCACATATAAGAATCCCTACCACACACATTTTGACTTAGAAAACCACAAGGTAGCATTATCTATGTTTTATTGTATTTTTGTTAAATATTTCCCAATTACATTTTAATCTGTTTTGGGCCATACTCATGAGTGTTGTGGGCTTAATGTTTGACACCTTTGCATGTAGGTAGTACACCTTTCAGCTGTAGGTAGTACAAATATTATTTTCTCATTTTCCATATAAGGAAATTAAGGCTCAGTGGAATGAAGTCACTTGCTCATGGTCACACAGCTTATAATTGGCAGAACGAAGACCTTGCTATAGGTTTTTTCAGGAGTGGGTATTGTACAGTACAAAGAACAGCCTAGAATCAATGGACCTGAATTCAAGTTCTTCCTTTCCTGTTTACTATTCATGTGACAATAGCAGGTCACACCTTTCTGAGCTCCAGTTCACTCAACCGTATTTTGTATTGGGAGAATTGGATCTCTAAGATCCCTTTCAATTTTATGCTCTATTTCTGGGACATGCATAGAGATAGAAGATGCTCAAAGACCAGATGATGGTGAGAAAATGTTGGGAAAGTGGTAATAAAGACACTGAACAAACTAGGCATGCTAGCTGTCCTGGAAGCAAAGGTCAAAGAATGTATGGAAGAAGAAATGGTGATGATGTCAAAAACTACAGGGAGAGTGAAGATCAAGATGGAGAAAAGTCTATGAAAGGAGTTCTGGGTAATAGTTGTACACCTGCTTCTCTGTTGTTAATGGGTTTGTTGAAAAGTAGAAGAAAGAGAACAATTGGACTGGGCCACTGTCTGTGGAAATATTCCTCTCTCACTGATCCTTATTGTTCCTGTGGATGGGGCTTGGTGAATAATAAGCCGTCACCATGGACAGCAGCCTTTCCCAGCCCTGACACTTGCAGACGGATGGGCTGAGCTGCAAATGCCTGTAAAATGAGACAATGAGGCTGGGTTTGATTTCTTTTGATACCACCTTTACCTATTCTGCATCTGACTTATTTACAATCCTAATGCACAAAGGCTTTGTCCCAGAGTCTGTAATAAAGCTGGGCCTATTGTTCTCCTTCATTTCTGCCTTACAGTGCTTCCCTGACCCCTTGGGAACCATATTAAATTATTCCCTAGAGGTCTTTACACATAAAATTAGAAGTTCTCCATGAGTGTGTGTGTGTGTGTGAGACAGAGAGAGAGAGAAAGTCAAAGTCATTTCTATCAAAACAAAAAAAACTGATTAGTGACTGCAAATAATCACTTGCCTAACTATAAATCTGAGTGCTTGGCTGTTTTGGATTTTGCAATGTATGACATTAATTATTGTTGTTATTTATTATTTATGCAGGACCAAGAGTGTGTGCTGGGGTGCGTGATAGGTAAAAATATGCAAAACTTGTCAGGAAAAAGTAGCATTACTCTCTATTTAATTTTTTTTTAATTCAGTGGGTATCAAATCTGGAAAATCTCCTTATATTATGCAAGAAAGATACTTGGTGTCCAGGATTAGTGCAGGCAGTTTCTTGATTTGATGAAAATAACTGGTGTTTGCTTAGAATCTTCATATCCCACAAACTTCTTTGGTTTCCTCTTATGACAGGAACAGTTTTCTGTTGTGAGAAAACTGCCACAAACAAGGAAACACATTTTGCACAGCTCTACCTTTCAAGCTAGGCAAATCCACTGATGATGACTGTCCTCTTTTCATGAGAATGTCAGATGGGAGGAACGATTCATTGTGTTATTCCTTGCAATAATAAGGGCTCAATGTATTTTTTTGGGGGAAAAGATATTTCACACTTATATAGCACTTTGAAGCATGTGAAATGCTTCCCTTGCAACAACCCTTCAGAGTAGAGAGCTCCAAGGTTCCTATCCTTTTACAGATGAGGAAATTGAGTATCATTAAATTTAAGTGACTTGATAAAGGTAACACAGCTAACAAGAGGCAGATTTGGCTTTCCACCCATGCTCTTTTGACTCAGTGCTCTTTGCTGTTTGAATTCTTGAATTAGGATTGATGTTCAACAAAACTATAGGAATCTTTCTAAGTGAAAAAGAACACATTATGCATGTGAGCCGTCCAATGGAGTGACATGAAACATGTAACTTTTTGTGACAGCATTGTGTAGTGACTTTGAGTCAAGAGTTCTAGATCTGCTACTCAGTGGTTCAGCATTTATGGCCATGAGCAAGTCATGGAACCTTTCTGGATTTCCTTCTCAGTAAAATGAGGATGTTGGAATAAATAATCTCTAAAGTCTGTTCTAAAATTAAAATGATATGATCCTGTGAGTAGACTTTCGCTTTTGTATCTGACAGGGTTAGAGTGTGTGTGTGTGTGCGCGTGCGCACGTGCATACATGTGCATGTACATACAAATGCATGTGTTTAAGGGTTTTCTTGTGTGTTTGGAAGAAGGAAGAACATCTCATTTAAGATCATTTTCTTAATTCTCTCCTTAATCATGTTAGAACAGAATAGTTCAGCTTTGCTTCATCTTTATTTCCCTGCATGGTTACCTTCCATAGGGAAAATAGATTTGTGTAAGCATATGCTTTTTAAAATTTTTTCCCAATTAACAAGCATTTGTTTTCTTTCCCTCCCCCATATTGAAAAAGAAAATAAGACCCTTATAATAAATATGCATGGTCTAGCAAAATAAATTCCCACATTTATGAAGTCCAAAAATGTCTGTCTCATTCTGCATCACCTCTCACTTGGGAAGTACGTAGCATTCTTGATCACTGCACCTAAGGAATCATGGTTGGTCACTTCACTGATCAGATTTCTTATGTCTTTTGAAGATGTTTATTTTTATAATGTTGTCATTTTATTATAAATCATTCCCCTGGTTTTACTCATTCCATTAGTCATCAGTTCATTCAAGTCTTCCCAGGTTTCTGTGACATGATCTCTTTTATTTCTTACAGCACAATAGTACTCCATTGTATTGACATGACACAATTTGGCCAGCCATTCTCCAATCTATGGTCTGGAAACCAAGCACATATAATGAATTTTAGATCAAATTACTTAGGTTCAAATTCTGGCTTGGCTCCTTACTACCCATGTGACCATGGTTAAGTAGCTAGGTTTCTCTGGTTCTCAGTTTCTTTTAAAAAAATTTATATTAATGTCCCTTGTACCTATATCACAGTAATTTCTAGATAAAGCCTTCCATCTTCCCTCCTTAGATCACATTTTCTCTTGTAACAAAGAAAAACAGTTAAGCTAAACCACTGTTACACTCACTTTATGAAACATTTTCATTGTATAGACTCCCACTGCTGCACAGAAGGAGGCAAATTGTATTATCCTTTTTCCTGGAAAACAGTTGTTTTGTTTTGCTTTTTTCAGATACTCAGCATGGCAACAGTAGATTGCTTAAAAAGATTATAAGATATCTTGTGTATCAATTTTGGGGGGGGTAGGCAATCAGTGTTAAGTGATTTGCCAAGGGTCACACAGCTAATAAGTGTCTGAGGCTGGATTTGAACTCATGTCCTCCTGCTTCCAAGGCTGGTGATCTACAGGACACACAGTTTCAGATGTCCAATAAGCAATTGGAGATGCCAGGCTGGAGGTTAGAAAAAAAAATAGGACTAGATAAGGAGATTTAAAAGTCTTCTGAATAAAGAAGATGAATAAATCTTTGGGTGCTGTTGAGGTCACTAAGTGAAATAGTATAGAGGGAGAAGAAAAGAGGGTATAGGACAAAGCCTTGGGGGACACTCATATTTAATGGGCATGACCTGAGTGAGGATCCAGCAAAGGATCTTGAAAAGGACAAGTAAGATGGGTAGGAGAACCAGGAGAAAGCAGTGCAATGAAAACCTAGAGGCTATAAAGGACAACTCATTAGAGTGATAGAGAATGTCAAAGACTGTAGATAAGTCAAGAAGGATGAGAGCTGAGAAAATGATTAATAGATACAACAATTAAGAGATCACTGGTAAACTTGGAGAGAGTGGTTTCAGTTGAACAATGAGGTCAGAAATCATACCACAAAAAGTTAAGGAGAGAGGGAGAGGGAAGAAAATTGAGACATTGAGTCTTTTCCAGTTGTTTAGCCACAAAGGGGTGGAGAGATATAGGGTGGTGACTAGCAGGGATGAATGGATGAAGTGAGGGGTAGAGGGGACAATGTATTGGAGAAAACAGGGTGGATGGGATCATTTATGCATATAGAGGTGTTTGCCTTAGAAAGAAGGGCCACCTCTTCATGTGATGCATGAGTAGAGGAGTAGTGAGGGAAGGCATCTGAGTGATGTGAGATGAAGAGACACAGAGAAGAGGAAGTTCTTAATGAATGCTCTCAATTTTTTCAGTGAGATAGGAGGCAAGGTTCTTAGCTGAGAGGATGGGTAAAGGAGGTGTCATGAAAGGTTTAAAGAAGGATAAAAAGGTTTAGAAAAGTCACTGTGGTAAGTAGGATAGTGAATCAATTAGGGAATATTAAAGAATCACTTGCTGCAATGAGGGGCCAGTTGAGATTATGTAACAAATTTGTAGGGGACACAGTCATTTCTGGGGCAATTAGATGGCTCAGCAGATAGAGCGCTGGGCCCAGAGTCAGGAAGACCTAAGTTCAAATCTGGCCTCAAACCCTCACTAGCAATGTGATCTAGGCTGGCCACTTAACTCAGTTTGCCTTCATCCACTGGAGAAGGAAATGGCAAACCACTCCAGTATCTTTGCCAAGAAAATTCCGTGGACGTGTTCAGGTAGAATGACATCAAAGTAGGATTGTTGCAAAAAAAAATGAAAATCTTCAAAATATAAGTTAACCTTTTTAAAATACAAAATAGATAAGCTCTGACTGTATTTGAATATGAGTATCCTGGTCCTCACCTGCTGTTAAAGTAAACAGCAGAAGAGAATCAATCAACCAACCAATCAATTAATTAATTAGAAACCATTTATTAAGCACCTATTTGTTGCAAAGAGAGACATAAAGGTAATTGAAACTTGACCTCATAGTGCTTACAGTCTAACAGGGGGCATATGAAACAGACATATAAATGGACAGCTAGGTGGTACAATGAATGGAGATCCAGGCCCGGAGTCAGGAAGACTTATCTCTCTGAGTTTAAATCCAGCTTCAGTCACTTACTAGCTGTTTGACCCTGGGCAAGTCACTTCACCCTGTTTGCCTCAGTTTCCTCATCTGTAAAATGAACTGGAGAAGGAAATGACAAAACACTCAATATCTTTGCCAAGAAAACCCCAAATGGGTTCAAGGAGAGTCAGACACAACTAAAATGACAACAGCAACAACATACAATGATGATAATAGACAATATGAGAGGCACAAAGAGTCACGTAGGTTCAGAAGAAGTATCTTCTGGTTAACTTGAGGGTAAGCCTACATATTAGCATGGACATTCACAAGCTAGAGTACATCCAGAGGACAGACCATACTCTATGAAGATCAGTGGAATAAACTGGGAGTATTTGTCCAAGCAAAGAGAGTTAATGGAGTTATGATCATTGTCTTTAAGTATTTCAGGGGCTATCATGTGGAAAAGTGCACTGAATAATTCTTCTTATCCCCACGGAGAAAAAAACTAGAAGCAATGTGTGGAAGCTGTAGAGAGGCATTTGTCAGCTGTGTATAAAGAAAAAAATTTGCTAGCCATTAGAGCTTTAGGAAAGTGGAATAGACAGCTTCCAGATGTAAATTTCCCTTCATTGAATATCTTCAGGAAGAGTCTGGATGACAAGGTACCAAGATTGTTGTCCTAGATGATTTCTGAAGACCCTTCTGTGGTTCTTTGGTGTAGAATCATAGACTCTTAGAATGTCACAGCTGAAGAAGATCTTAAAAGTGATCTAGCCCAACTTCTTTTGACAGATGAGGAAAATGAAACTGAGAAGCAGTAACTTGCTCAGGATCTCACGCCAGTCAATACCAGCCCCATTTACTCATATGATTTTTTTGAGAAGAAGGGAATACATGAAACATTTCACCCTGGCTTTGGTCCCCTATGAACTGTTACCATCATGATGAGTGATTCCCTGGACTATGACTCAAAGAACAGGTTTCAGTCTCAGCTCTGACATCATATAACTGGTCAAGTGGCTTACCTTTCCTAGGCCTGGAATTAATTCATCTGTAAACAGAAATAATTCCATTTATACTGGTCACTGGGTACCCTTTACCCTTTCTACTTTCCCACCCACCCCCCCAAAAAAAATCCAGAAATGCTAGGTAGTGGGAAGACCTGCTACTGCTAAGGATATCTTCTCCTCACTGGTGCTCCCCCACAACTCCTCCTTAAGGAGAATAACCAGATTGTAGGAATACCTGCCAAGAACAGAAGTACCGTGCCCTAGCAGCTTGACAACTTACACAGGGTAAGATGGGAATCCTAGGTTCGATTCCCTCCTGTGAGATGGGGAGCCACCAGGCCTTACCATGTTCCCTATCACCGATTCCCATAGCCCTCTAATCCTTTCCATTTGTCCTACGATCACTCAGTAAAATATCATCTGATCTACTTAGGTAAACTTAAGGACTCCTGGGCCTTGCCATCTACCCTGCAACTGAGCTTCCTTTTATGTATTGTCTCCCCCAGTTAGAATACGAGCTTCTTGAGAGCACAGACTGTCATGACCTTTCTATTTGTACCCCCAACATTGATTATAGTGCTTGGCATATTGTGCTTAATACACTTTTTTCCCTATCCTTTCATTCAGTCATATACATACCTCAAGGGGCTGCTGTGAGCAAAGTGCTTTTACTTCTAAAGCACAATTTTAAAATTCATTAATGATGAGTTATTCTTATTTCTAGTGAGAGGGAAGAGGGGGTGTTAAATTTGAGTCACAGAATTTCATTGATGAGCAAATCATGTTGAACTTAGCTGTCAACACTGCATCTTTTCCCTTCTAGTCTTTTGTTTTTTTAGCTGCAGGGCTGTTCCCCATTAATCAATTTCTTCCCACTCCTGCTGGTTACCTCCTATTGTGTGGCAATCAACTTAAATGAGGTGATGAATGCTGCATCTTTCTTATTAAATAACTAAGCATATTCAGGTCATAAAAATGATGCACTGCCAATGGGAAGTTACTTCATCATCCATACACACCAAAGAAGTCCTATACTTGGGAGTCAGAATACCAAAGTTCTGGCTTACCAGAATACAACCATTCATGCTCTGACTTGCTAGCAGTGTGACCTTGGGCAAATCAGTTGGCCTCTCTTTTGCCCTCAATTTCTCTATCTGTAAAATGAAGGGGTTGAACTAGTTGTCCTCTCAAGTTCCTTGCTCTGACGTCAATTCTACAGTTCTTCTGACATTTTTTCTATTTTAATTAAGAGGCCTGTGATTAAATGGTTGTGGAGAACATCTATTATTCTTCCCTTTTCCAGTGTTGACTTTAAGATAGGACCAAGGAAATACTAGTCAGGAAACTCTATGTGCGTGTGTGTGTATGTGTGTGTGTGTGTGTGTGCATGTGTGTATAGCTCTTTAAGGACACAGGTCATGTCTTAGACTTCACCATAGACCCTTTCCCCCTAATGCTAGGCACAGAGTCTCAGACAAAGGTGTTTAAATCCATACTTGTTGAATGAATGAATGAGAGCAATGGGTAAGAGGTGAGAGATAGATGAAGGAGAGTAGATGAGAGGTGGTTTGACTATTATGCAAGTAAATGGAACGATTTTCCATGGCTGTCAATACATCACCTGTCCTATGTAATAATTAATAAATAAACTCATTTTATAGCATGTGTGTATACAATATCCACACATTTTAAGGAGAAAACCTGCATTGGGCATTTTTTGGGTTCCCAAATGGTTTGGAATTTGAAGCATAATCTGGAATTTTCTCTCCAGTGGAGGAGTTTTATAAAATTACAAAATGGAGGTTAAGGGAAGTCTGTCTTTTCTCCTCAGTCTAACTTGGAGTTTGGTTGTCTACATTTGTACCCTCATTAGTTGTGCCCCAGGCCCCTGTAGACTGACCAATCCCCTTCTGGGTAAGCAAACAGATCCAGAACCCAGAGTAAGGTTGTCTGAATCCATTCAGCGTATTTTATTTGCATCCTGGGCCAAGGAAGACAGGGATTGTTTTGTGTGCCTGTTTGCTTGGGGAAGGGATTGATTAATTATGTGCTTCTGGGAAAGAGAAATCTCACAGCAATCTGGATCCTCCCTCTCTCAGATTCCGAAGGGCCTTTTCTGAACATTTCTGTTAGACTCAATGTGAACAGCTTGTATGCAAACAAGTACACTAAGGCCACCTAATTGTTTAGTAAGATGGGAGCCTGGGATTTGGAGTTTTTCTCAAGTACTGTTACTATTTGTTATTACAGCTCACTTTTTAATCTTCTTTGGCTGAGGTTTAGACCCCTCTGACATTGACAGCAAGCCTCAGGAGGGAATGTATTTGCAGCATTGCTCCTGGTCTGAGAGACATTTTAAGGCCGCACTCTTCTCTGTCCTTAATTTTCTCCTCCTTTCACATGATGGAGAATGATGGAAGCATTTGTCTCCTAGTGGAAGTCCCTCCTTTGCCCAATGACTTCAACTCTGTGTTAGTTGTGTTGGGACCACTTTCCCATGATCCACTTTCCCGTGGGTCCTATGGGACCACTTTCCCATGATCCACTTTCCCATTGGAGACTCTTAGACACTCCAATCTAGAGCTCACCTTGAAAATCCCTCAGAAAATCTCCTTTCCATTTGCTCCACTTCTTAACATCTTCCCTCCTTGGCATCTTATTGTGCATCTGTTCTTACGTGTGATAACTTTCTGGAGGGAATGTCCATCACACTCAACCACCTCCCCCCACAACCCCTCCTCTGTGGGAACTTACATCTCTCTCTCTCTCTCTAATTAATGGATTTTTCTTTCTTTCTTTCTTTCTTTTTTTGTTCAAAGCCATCTGCCTATTTCTTGGGGTGGGGGATAGCACATGATTAATGGGCTGTTCATGTCCCCTGTATCCCACATACCTTACTGTATATCCAAGTCTCTGTTGGCTTTGAAATAGATTTCAAAAAAAAAAAAAGGAGAAGAAACTCTGAATTAACAGGAGCATTGCACTTCATGTGACCTTTGGTTTGCAGCTTCTAAACAATCTCTCTCTAATAATGCGGCTCATTAATGTATGCTGATCTCAAGTTGAGATTCTGTCGAAGCCAAAATGCCATACACTTTAATAAAGTAAGTCAGCTTTATCAGGGTACTATCCCCTACTTTGGCCTCTTAATTAGGGCTGCCTTTGCTTCAGTCTGTTATCTCTTGGGATTGGCCAATCTGGCAGGCCAGTGTCTGAGCCCTGCCATGCAATCACTGGGTCGAGGCATAGTAAAAAAAAAAACACCGATTGAACATAGTTGTTACAGACCCCAGGGATGACTAGAACTTTTCTAGGTTAGCAGAAGACTCCTTCTATCAGGCTCCCCATCCCACCCCAAATACACCATTTCAAACTAAATATTCCCAGAATAATTTTTCCTGTGCTTTTATTCATCTATGCCTATGCTCTTTTCTTGAAAATTATATCTTCTTGGTCAGGGGTGATTTACTTGGATCACATGCCACCATTCATGTACATTTACAGAATAGCTCCATTTGAGTAAGAAGGTATGCCCTAAGCCAACATCCTGTGGAAGTTATCAGCAGAAGGACATCCATCCCCCATCCATAAATCCAATAAAAACCATTAATTAAGCAACTGCTTGTTGCTAGGGAAAATGTAAAGATAATTGAGATTTGGCCCCTGCCCTCATGGTGCTTCCAACCTAATTGGGGGGAGGGGTATATATGACAAACAAATACATACACACACAAAGATACAATGTCATACAATAATGATAATGCAGAATAGAATGTGCTATGTGAGGTCAAAGGAAGTATCTTTTGGTTAATTCAGGACTAAGCCTTCACAACAATGACTCTCTCCATCTTTAAAGGATATATTAGAAGCATCTTCCACTAAGAAGACCTTTGTATCCAGTGGGACATTTTCTATAATTGGAGAGTCTTTGGATGGTCTTTCTCTAAGTACTGCCCTACTCAGCCTCTCTCTTCATGGAGAGAATCAAGAAAATACTGAATTGGCCCCAAGGCCATATTCTAATGTATAACTCCCAGAGGGAAGGACTTTTTTCCTTCTGTTTTGCCTAGACATATTATGAAAATCACAGACTCAACTAGCCCCCTCTGAAGAGCAGTCCCCAGCTGGCTTTGGACAGCTATTGTATCCTGAAGTGGTACTGGGAAGGAGAGAAGGGAGCCTGGTTCTCAAAATGATTCCTGAGAAGTCAGCTACTGCCTCTGAAAAGCTTAAAGGACCATTCTCATCTTTCTGGGAGTGCCACACCAGTCTCTTCCTGGCCCCTCTTGGATACTTCCTCTCTCTCTGTCTCTCTCTCTCTCTGTCTCTCTCTCTCTCTGTCTCTGTCTCTGTCTCTCTCTCTCTCTGTCTCTGTCTCTGTCTCTCTCTCTCTCTTTCAGTGTGTGTGGTCCTGGGCAGTGCTGGTGACAATGAGCTCTTTGCAGCCTAGATGCGATCAATATGTAAGTGTGTTTGGGGGCAGGGAGGGGATAAAAGAGTGAGTGTCTAGATTTAATATATTTGCTTGCAGTGATCTCTATCCTGCTTTTAAGCTGAACAAAACAAGGAGAGAATTCAATTAAATTCAATAAATACTTATTAAGTACCTACTACATTTAAAGCATTGTGCCAGACCCTGGAGAGAAAAGATGGAAAAATGATGCAGTCCCTGCTTTCAAAGAGCTTAACATCCAATAGGAGAGAAGAGGAACACAGTGAAACATACTTAAATAGCTATATTACAAATTAGAATATGATTAAGTTAGAATACCATAAAGAATGAAAAAGGGAAGGACTACTTTCCGTTGGAGACAATATGGTATAGTGGAGAAAGTATGAGGGATTTGGAGACGGAAGATCTCCATTTGAATTCCAGCTCTGCTATTATTGGTTGAATGACCTTAAGCCAGTCACTTAATATAACTAGGCCTCAGTTCCTTATCTGTAAAATGTGCGGATTGGACTATATTTACACAGTATTTCATAGTTACATAGTTGACCTCGAAAATCCTTTCTTGCTCTAAATCTGTGATCCTGTGATGAGGAAAGACATCATTAAGTAAGTGCCAGTTTCCTAGGACTCTGTGTGTTTCTGTGTGTGTGTGTGTGTGTGTGTGTGTGTGTCTGAGTGTGTGTGTGAGAGAGAGAGAGAGACAGAGACAGAGACAGAGATACAGAGAGAGACAGAGAGACAGAGAGAGAGAGAGAGAGAGAGAGAGTAAGAGTAAGAGTGAGACTGAGTGAATAGATGATTGAGGGACCAAAGTCCCAGAGGAGACAGTAGTTCATGGAATCAAAGGAAAGAAGTGGAGGTTTGAACTTGGGCAAGGAGGAGTGCCACATCATCCTCTGAGCAAGAACCAAGGATAAAGTGATGGTAGAAGCAATGGTAGAAAAGGATGGGATGGCGTCCTGGAAAAGAGCCAACCGAGACAGTTCATGGGAAAGTTTTTATGAGGGAAACAGTGGTGTGACAATAGGTTTGTGTAGATCTTTGTCAAAGGATTATGGAAGAACATGGACAAAGTTGTGATCTGCCCTAACAACCAGAGTATTTGCATCAATGAAAGCACAGCCCTATTGAAGCATATAAAGTATATGGGACAAGACAAAGATTCATCCAAAAACTAGATACTTTATAAAGTGGCCTGGAGGAGGGTAAATTTCCCTTCTCTCTCCAAAAACCAATTATCCTTTGTCTCTTTCTTTCTCTTTCTGTCTCTCTGTTTCTTTCTGCCTCTCTCTCTCCCTCTCCCTCTCCCCCCCCCCCCCCCCCTCCCCCCCCCCCCCCCCCCCACCACACACATAGAAACACACAGAGTCCTAGGAAACTGGCATTCCGCAGCCAACCTCTGGGGCCCTTTTAATAACCCCTGAGACTCAGGCCTCCAATTGGAACCTGAAAAAGTAAAAGTTAATGATAGTAGTTAAGGCACTGGATCACAGGGTCATGCTGCTCTGACTTCCTCCCTTCAGGGAAAGAAAATATAGGACTTGGGACAGGAAATGGACCCTCTAGTACTTCTTCCCCACCCACAGCACCATGATGGGAAAACAGTATGTTCTTGGCGGAACATTAACAGATGTGGAAGCCCATTTCTCTCCTCTCTCTCTTTTTCTCTCCCTCCCTCCCTCCCTTCCTTTCCCTTCCCCTCCTTTCCCCTTGTTATATCAACATTGAATCCTTAACAACTACTCTTTGAGTATGGCCAATCGGCTAGTTTGGGATCCATCTAATTGTATTATCATTTAATTGGTATCATTCCATCCTCTTCACAAAAATAGTATGAGGTACTTTACCAAAATCTGTGTTAAAATCTGGGTAAACTATGTCCACAGTATTTTCCTCATTTATGAACATGGAGACCGAAAAACAAATGATAGTACTTTGACAGAAATAGGGAATTTAGGAAGAGAAATGGGCCTAGGAGAAAAGGTGATGAGTTTTATCACACACACTGTCTGGCTCCTCTAAGCAAAGTGACAGTGGGCAGATCCATTTCCATGGGAAGGTGCCCCCACATGCTTCCAAACAGAGGGCCATATCCTGTAATTTTATCAGACTGATTGTAGAACTCATTGAATTGATTGGGGATTCAATCTCCCTTATGTGGTGTACGTCATGGTCACCAGTTTTGGGGCATATATGAAAGAGTTTAAACATAAATGTTGAATCCCACTGTCCCATCTGTAACCTCTACAGTACTTTACTTACTGACACACCTAGACCATACCTTTCTGTAAAGCACAAGGCTCCAACTGAAAGACAGCAGCTTTGATTCAATTCCTGTTTGATAGGGATAGAAGGTTCTAGCCCACTAATTTTTCATTCATTCTATGAAAATTTGTTTAGGACCTACCACATGCAGTCACTGCTGCAAGCATTTTCCTCCTCCAACCCATCGTGTACACCATTATCAGATTATTGTTCACAAAATATTACAACTAGGTCCTGATTAGTGTGATTAATAAATCCCATGAAGTAGTTCTATTATTCAAATTAGCAGTGCATATTTCCATTGAGCTGCAACCAATGATCATATTTTAAATAATAATAGCTTCAAATAGTTCAAATTTGAATACACACAACAATTTATAGCTATTCATTATTCATATTAATCAGTACCTAACTATATTTTCATTATCATTCACCTGCTCCAGAACTTTGAATGACTCCCAATTAAAAAGAGAAGTTTAAAAGTTCCTTAGTCTTTAAAATGTGGCCCCTAGTTTCCATTCAGATCTTATCAAGATCTATGCCCATAACTTTCTGCTCCCACAAAACCAACTCTAAATATGTTTTGTACTTTCCTGCCTCCATATATTTGCTCACACTGTTTCTTCTACCTGGAATAAATGCATTCTTCTTCCTCGCTGCCTACCCACATTTTACCCATTTTATAGGTTGACTGATTTAATAAGGTCCTTGAGGTTGGAGGTCTTGTCTCATTTCTATTTGTGTCTTCCCCTATTCCCCATCATGCCCAGCACCTCACACAGTGTTTTGCATATAGGAAATACTTAAATGTTTGTTGAATGTTATCTGCAGTTCTATCTTGTCTTTGAATTCTTTAGCACTTATTTCCTACCATTTGTTATTATACTGCTAACTACCTTTTCATTTGTATGTCTTATATCTACAACTAGACTATGGACCCCTTGAATGTCCTGCTCATCTCTTATATCTCCTTGGATCCTTTACAAGACTAGTGCATAATAAGTGCTAAGTAAGTTCATAGCCAAAGGTCAATGAATTTTTACATTAGACACAGTGTGCTCTACACATGGAACATAATACTCTTGAATTATTAGACAAAAACAAACCCTTGTACAATTTGCACCCATCAGCAACATTCTTAGAAAGCTGTAACAAAAAGGAGCAGGTATTGCACTTGAGAGTGGGATGGTGGATGCCAACAGTTCCATGCCCTTTCTTTGGAAGCCTTTCCCATTCACATTGTTGAATCCTGATGTCGGGATGGAGATGAAAGATTGTGCTTGGACCTTGACGTGTCCTTTTCAACTATGGCTGAGCCACACAGTGGTGGTAAGAAAGGTTTTCAGGGGTGTGTGAGAATGTGTATGTGGGGAATTGCAGCTTTGTTGGAGGAAGTGAGGGACAGGAGTAGTAGTGGGGGGAAAAGCAAAGAATGAAAATAGCAACTAGGTTTGTTCATGTGTATCTATCTACTGACCATTTCAAGGTCTTATGGATTATGAATGTTACTCATACCACTTCCCTACTATAGCTAGTGATTGTAAAAACACATATATTCTTGTGGAAATACATCCCTACCAGTGAAAAAGATACAGTATGGGTAGGATTGTGGGGAAGGTAGATACCAAAGAAATACCAAATTAAAGGAGCAATTAAATGCCTATTATTTCCACAGAATTCTTGTATGCTATAAGCCATCTATTTAATACATAGTTATGAGGAAGCAGCCTGTAGCAGTGGAAGGAAAGACCTGAGTTTTAATCCTGCCTCTCATTCTTACTAGATATGGGCGGGTCACAAACTCTCTGAACCTAAGAAAAATAAAAATCTGAAAAATGGAAATAGTGCTATTGTTGTTGTTTCTCCCAATAGAATGTAGGCAACTTGGGCTCAAGTCATGAAGCATTTTTTAAGCACCTGTGCCAGGCACTTTTCTAAGCATTGGAGATACAAAGACAGGCTTTCCAGAAGCTGACATTTAAAGGAGGACCTTTTCATTTTTGTCTTTCCATTCAAAACACTTCAGATAGTGCTGGGTGCACATTGAATGCTTAACAGGTTTCTGTTGAATTGAATTTTGAGGAAAGTGCTTGTTAAGCATTAAAGCTCTCCACAGATGCGAGCTACTTGTATTCTTGTTTGTTTTGAAAAAGGCAATTATTCATCATTATTATAAACCTCAATTAAGTGTTCGAGGTGTGGCACAGATGATACAGTCAAGTATGGCCTCTGTCCAGGGAGGGTCACCACCTCAATAAGTCTTTGGCACTGAAACAAGCCATTGTATTTCACTGTTCCACTTTCATTCCCCAGCAAGAGGCCTGCTGCCAGGTCTCAGTCTTTGCTAAATTTCCAACAGACCTGTTGTCATCCGGCTAAGTTCCTTGGGTGCAACAGAAGTTCTCATTTGACCCAGAGTGATTTGGAGGGGAATAGTTAATATGTAGTCAACTTCAATGCTCAGGAATAGCTCACTTGGGAAAGTAGTCTAGGGACACTTGATGGGAATTTCTTTTGGATGACAGTACTATGTGTTTACTCACAAGGTCCGCAAGTAAAGAAAATGTTTATTTTGAATTGGTACATATCTACTAGAGCCATAAGTAAAAGATCTCATTGTTGTTCACCCAATAAAACATTTAGCCTTCTCTCATAGTCCCCATTAAAAACAATGAGTCTCTAAGACTTAGTCCTCTTTATTTTCTTTTAAATACTGAGTCATATTTTCCAACATACTTTTCATTGTCCCTCCCTTGGCATTAAAATCATCAATTAAAAAAAATCACCAATTATTGAGGTACATATTGACTCAATTTGAAAAATCCTATCTAACTCTTCATGGAATTTCTGACGTGGGCTTTAGTAGAGAGCTAGCTGTTGAGCCATGAAGACCTGGGTTCAAGTGCTGTCTCTGACACATAGTGACTATGTGACCTCCAGGCAAGTCATTCAACCTCTGAATGTACTAGGTAACTTTCTAAAACTTTCCAAAAGTTTTTTTATAAGAGTTTCCAAGAAGGTGCTAACCTGTATTGAGAATAAAACTTTCTTAATGAGAGCTCTATATACCAATGAAATCATAGCCCTAATCCCTACCCCATTTCAGAGGCTTCTCTACAAGAGATGTAATGGACATGTGTTTATAAAGGGCAATAACATCCATGGTGGTCCTTTTGGCAAATGTTTAAAGTAAGCACTGCAAATCCAAGATGACCAGGTATTCCATGAAATGGTATTTCTTTTTGCCTTTGGACACATGACACAGTCAACCTTATTAACTCCTTTAGTTATCTCACCAAGGAAATCCTATGAGATTTCTATAAAATCATTTTGTTTTGCTGAAATATCCTTCTGTCTTCTAATTTTACTTATAATAAAAATGTTAAGATCAATATGATTCCATTTCTCCAGTAGTATGTCAATTTGTTGGTCATTGGACAAAGATATCCCTATTAGAGTGCCTACAATTAAGTTCATATTTATAGACAATGCCAAAATTTTGTGACTCCGCATCCTTCACTCTCCCATTTCTACCACTCTACTATAGTCACTTCAGAAGCAGAAAAGCGATACACAGGATTCGGTGCCATTTTGTGTTTGTTTTTTTGTTTCATGGTTTGCCAAGACCAAAGAATTAAGCGTCTAGTGTCCAGTAAATTGGTGATGAGAGTCTCATGTCTCATTTAGGCTGGCCCTCAGAACACAGGCACAGTCTATCACTGGAACCAGGTTGAAAGTCTTTTGAGCACCATACAACTTGTCTGAATTTGTGCTCCTCTGGTATAGTCTTCAAGGTCCCTGGGTCTTCTCCACACCATGACAAAACACTGGAGAAGAACTATTGTGGAGGCAGGCATGTACTCAATGGACAAATATAACCATATATCTAAATTTGAAGAAAAGCTGTGTTACTAGTAAACCAACACAGAGAACGTCTGGATTCTCTGTCCAAAAGGCTTAACCTACGTTTTGCCTTTGCCTCAGAAAATAGACACTTTCTAGGCATGAAGGGCGAATAGAGCTTTTTCTATTTTTTTTTCTTTTTGGTGAGGCAGTTGGGGTGAAGTGACTTGCCCAGGTCACACAGCTAGTAAGTGTCAAGTGTCTGAGGCCGGATTTGAACTCAGGTCCTCCTGACTCCAAGGAATAGAACATTTTCTAACCTATTACACAGGAAGGCTGCCTCTTGAAGTCCTGGTCCTTGTGTTGATACAGTCACCAGGAGGAAAAAATTCTAAGCAGACTAGGACAGTTGGAGAACATACTTTGGAAAACATGGAACTGACTAGAGACTTATCAGCTAGCTCCATTTTTGTCCTTTCCCTCAGGCCTGTTTAGGTATCTATTTAGGTCCAATCTATTTAGGTTTGTTTTGAAAAAGGCAATTATTTATCATTATTACAAACCTCAATTAAGTGTTCGAGGTGTGGCACAGATGATACAGTTAAGTATGGCCTCTGTCCAGGGAGGGTCACCACCTCAATAAGTCTTTGGCACTGAAACAAGCCATTGTATTTCAACGTTCCACTTTCATTCCCCAGCAAGAGGCCTCCTCCAATAGAATGTAAGCTTTTTGAAGGCAAGGATTGTTATTGCTTTTTCTTTATAGCCACAGAGTAGTACCTAGCACTTAGTAATTGCTGAATTATTGACTGATTTATTGATGAAGGCACAATTCAAATGGAAGCAACTTGAGGGGAATGAATCCGCCTTTCAGCAAGCCAAATCCATTCCACAGATTTATTTGTGTATTGTGTTGACTATAACTGTATAATGGAAAAATCATTAGAATGAGATTCAAGAAGGCTTGGCTTTGGATTCCACTTCCCACACTTAACTAGCTGTGGAACTATGGGGAAGTCACCTTAACTCTCTGCAATTCAATTTTTGCAACTATAAAATCAAATTGTTGGATTTGATGATTTCTAAGGTCCTCTTTAGCTTTAAATCTATGCATCTAATACTAAATGGCCTCTAAAGTCCCTTCCAGTTCTGAAGGCCTTTAGGATAGAAAGATCAGCATCAATCAGCCAGCTAAGTTCTTTTTATTTCAATTAAACAAATATCTAAATAGTGTCCAATGGTCAGAAGTGTACTTTAAGGTCATTTGCTCAAGCTTCATTGCTGTTGGATTGGGCCTACCTCAAAACAGAGTTAGGCAATATAAAATTCATCTTTAAAAAAAAAAAAGTCATTCATCATTTGTGAATGAACCATACCTGGATGAACTTGGAACAGCAACTTAGACCTGGAAACCCAGCCTTGTATGGTAACAGGATTCGAAATGTGTCAGTAGCATTATAAATTTCACACTTCTACTGCTACATTAGAATGAAAACTTTTCCTCTGTAAAGACAATTGTTAATGGTTTCCTGAGGGTTGGAATTTTTTGGTTGAACTTCTCTCAATGATTTATTCTGGCATATAATCATAGGATAGGAAGTTCTCAGGCTGTACCTGTTTATATTCTTTCTTCGTCATTACCACCTCCCTGCCTCCTCTTTATTTTCCATGATAGCTTGCCCCTAAGTGTTCTTGTGTTCCAGGGGTGTGTTGGAGCCAGCTCCTGAGAGCTGATTGTTCAGTGTTCAGGGTAGGCATTTATTTACACGTTGGAAATCAACAAATCCACAAATCAGGGCTTGATTTATTGTTTTGTTGATTTTTCTAGACTTACGAAAGTGATAGAGAAAATGTAAATAAAGCAGAGTGTGTCATGCCAATTTGGGGGTGGGGAGGGGGTGAGCCTGTCGTTAAACATTTTACCAATATAACCCTGGAACTTAGAACCCTAGGAGAAGACCCTTGCTGGTTCCTAAGATCACAGATCTAGAGGTGGAAGGGTCTTCAGAGGTCATCTAGCCCAATCCTCTTATTTTGTGGGACTCAGAAAAATGAAGCTATTTCCCCCAAAATCACCTAGATGGTGTCAGAGGCAGGATTTGTGCCCTAGGTCCTCTGACTCTACAACCACTGTGGTGTTTATAGAAAGAGGTAAGAGACAATAGGTCCACACCTGGGGACTTTTTGCTTCTTCAAGTGCAATCAGGATAGAGACCTTTTCCTGATCTATCCCCTTCCCCTGTCCCTTAACTACTAGTACCTTCCCTCCCCCTCCCTCAAAAAATTGCCTCGTATTTTTTAAATATATTTTGTATATAACTACATATGCATTTAATGCTTCTCCCATTCATATGGCACTTACTACCTCTTACTTTTAATTATGTTTTTTAAAATTAAAATTTTTTTTCAAATAAAAATCTGCCTTCTCTCCCTCCTGTCTCCTAATTGAGAATGAAAAAAAAAAGCAAAACCCCCATTTTATGTGTAAAATCCCTATATTTTTATACTAAAAAAAGAAACCCTATCTATATACATACTTGTTGTCAAGTATCTTTTTATGTGTATGATTTATCTCCCCATATAGATTATACTCTCCTTGAGGGCAGGGAAATTGTATAATTCTGGAGAAGTTAGAATGAATTCAGAGGAAGGATAACAAGATGAGAGATTTAGAGATCATGCTATCTGAGAAGGAATTAAAAGAGCTGGATCTATTTAGCCTTGATATTTAGGAAGAACATAACAACTTGCTGTCTTTCAATATAAAAAAAGACCGTCCTATGGGAAAGAAATTAGACTCTTTTGGCTTGGTCTCAGAGGGTCAGGAATTATAGGTAGAGATTTTAGAGAACCAAGTTGAATTTGTTATAAGGGACAACTTCCTAAGACCTAGAGCTGGCCTACTATTGAATGGGTTGCTTCAGGAGGTAGTGTGTCGCCCTTTCATCAGAACTTTCAAGGAGGTAGGGCTAAATGATGCCCTGCCAGCAATGTTGTAGGAAGGGTCTTCAGATGGTACAAAATGGATTCGAAGGTCCCTGCCTACTCTGAGATTCTGTGACTTGGCTCAATCCTGCCACTCACTCATTGTATAACTGGGGACAAATAACATAAATAACCTCCCTGAATCTAAGTTTACTCATTAGGAAAATGGGGTTAATCATATTGCTACTTCCCATTGCAAAGGATTGTTGCAATAAAAACAACTGACAAAAAATGCAGGAGTTAAAGCAAGAAGAAACATTGGTGATCATTTAGTCCAGGGCTTCTCAGCCTATTTTTGTGTGTGTCATGGACCCCTTTGGCAAACTGTTGAAGCCTAGGGACCCCTACCCAGAATGTTGTCAAATGCATAAAGTGAAATAAATAGGATTAAAAAAAGTCAATTATATTGAAACATAGTTATCAAAATATTTTTAAAGTTCATAGACTCCAAGTTAAGAACCTTCCATCTAGTCTAGTCATTTTGCATATGAAGAAACCAAGACAAGACAAACGCATTATTTGAAGTCAGTAAATAGCAATCAGGATTTGAATCCATGCCCTTTACTGTCAAAGTCAATGCTGCCTCCGTGGCACTAAAGTAGAAGTAGAAAATGGAAAAAAAAATTCCAAATAGAAAGTACTTTAAAAATAAATGAGCTAATACAATTATTTGACCTAAACTGTTTCAATATCTGCCACTTAGAAAAAGAAAACTTGGACAAAATGATGTATTATTGTTGGGGATAGTTGTCTTGTCTTGATATGACCCTTTGTTTACATATGGAAGTTTGGTCATTCAGATGGCAAATTTATGCTAATATAATATAAGGCTAGTATAAGGACACTGTCTCAATTTGGCTTGAAGGGAGGCATGAGTAGATACATCTCTAGAGGTTCCTTTCCCTACCCTTCTTCAAGAGCTCTAAACAATTCCAAGAGCAGCTAGTCACTCTGTTCTCTTCAGAGAGAAGGGATACTGGTCTAGAATTATATACCTTGGCTCCCTTAAATATTATTAGAATAGGGAATATGGTTTCAGGTTCATGCTAAACTCTAAATTGCTTTCTTAATGGGGAAAGAGTAACTCTAAACTATATATCCAAGGCTTGACTCCCTTCCTACCAAATATTAGTTCCATAATGAACTCACTTAGAAAATAAGAAAGAGATCCACTTGACCAAGTTGATAGCAAAATAGAAATCAAAAGAAAATATACATATGAGTATATATGCCAGACAATACACAGTGAAGGAGCTTTCCCATTGGGAGTGGAAAGAGAGAGAGAGAGAGAGAGAGAGAGAGAGAGAGAGAGAGAGAGAGATTGAGAGATTGAGAGTTGTAGATCTCACCTAAAAGGAAATTCCCTGAAGTTTCTATTGTAACAAGTTGAGAATAAAGACATGGTTGAGACTGCCAGCTCCTCTCATATCATCTTCTTTCTTTAGTCTTTTTTTCCCTTCAGCAACCTGAAGTGGGGTTGGCATCATCCATCTATTCTCTCAAAGCTGGAAGCTGGAAGAATGCTGAACCATTTACAAAGGAATATTTACTTCAAAGGATAATAAAAAATATACAAACATTCCCTCAACATGCTAGAGGCAGAGTTTAGTTCATTGCATCCATGTCGTGGATGAATGCGCAGTAGGAAGGAGCACCTAAGAAGTAGTCACTACGAAGCATGAGAGTCTTGTCAGTTTTAAAGAAACAGGCAGACGATCAAAGGTGGCCACTCTCAGCCACATGGTAGAAGATGTAGAGACCTTCATGTTAAGCAATCTCCAAAGGCCATTGAAGAGCCCTTCCATGTTAGGTGAACTGGGCATACCTGGAGAAGTCTAGGTTATGGTAGCAGTTGGAGCTAAACAAAAGTGGAATCGGCTGCTTTGGCGGGTAGTGAATTCCTC
Organism: Vombatus ursinus; assembly: GCF_900497805.2. Lineage (NCBI taxonomy): Eukaryota > Metazoa > Chordata > Mammalia > Diprotodontia > Vombatidae > Vombatus > Vombatus ursinus. The sequence continues at coordinate 2,683,757 of NW_020950417.1, read as the reverse complement.
CTCCCCGGAAAACTTCAAGCAATGGCTAAAAGACCCTTATTAATTTTTTCAGATATGTTGTAGAAATTATTGTTCACGTTGGCTGGATTGCATAGCCAACAACTTTCCTTCTGATTTTCAAATTCTAGAATTCATACATTAGCCTTGTTAGTCCCATTATAGCCTGGTCTTGGCCTGGTCTCTGATTGAAGTTTAGAGAATTGAGAGTTTACGCCTTTGTCTCAGTAATTTGTGTCTTATAGACAACTACACAACCTCACATACATGCACACAATATAATACTTAAACGATTGATTTCAATTCTATAATTGACATTATGCAGCACAGATTTGTTTTAAAGTCAGGAAAACCTGAGTTAAAATCCCACCTATGATATCTATGTATAACCCTGGGTAAGTCTCTTAACCATTCAGTGTATTAGTTAACTCTCTAAGACTGTGATTTACAGAACAAGCTCTGGTCTGCGTTGGTACAAGGATTTTATTACAAGAAATTCTTTATACCAATGAAATAACAGTTCCAGTCCAAGAAACTAAAAATTACTTTAATGTTGGCCTGGTGCTGTTTGATGTATTTCAGTAATGGGTTACACCAAATTTAAAAAAAAAAAGTTGATTTTTTTTCCATATTATTTTGCCTCTTCATGAATCCCTTTGGCCTTCTTTTCTCACTGTTATGTTCCCATCTTTTCCTCTCTTTGAAGACATTGTCTGCTTGACCAAAAAAAAATGTGCTTTATTAAGTTTACTGAAACAAAGGAAATTAACCCATATGTCAAATAGAAAATAATTAACTACATAAGGAGCCTATTTCTTCTTTTACGCAGGAAGATGTTAGGATCATGTCCTCCTGAGCACAAAGGATAAAAGATTCCTTTTCTGTCCTCCCTACCTCTTCCTTTTTACTCACATAGCTGTTATATAAGAGGGCAGGTACCAAGGCCAGCAGTGTTGGAGAGGTGTATGCTGAGAAGACCAGGAATCAGAAGTAGTGACATTAAAATACTGCTGGTAAATATCATAATAATGATAATAATTCATATTTCAATAGTACTTGAAAATTCATAAAGTACTCTACATACATCATATAATTTGATCTTCACTATACCCCTATGAAAAAGGTACTATTATGATCCCCATTTTACAAATAAGGAAATTGAGGCTTAGAAAGGTTGAGTGACTAGCCCAAGGTTGAGTGACATAGCTAGTATCTGAGATGGAGAATAGAAAGCTAATCTTATCTCGGAGTTCAGCACTCTATCCACTATACCAAGCTGCTAGCATAGATAGGAGCTATGTAGTAAACAGTGTATCGTGAGTGATAGATAGTACATGCTTAAATGCCTACCCTAGTTTGGAGAAGAGAAGAGTTAGGTACAGTGGAAAGAGAACAATACTGGACAGACCTACACTTTGTCCCTGGCTCTGCCGTTCAATAGTGGTAAGGCCTTGGGAAAGTCATTTAATTTCTTTGGACCCTTATTAACTCTCCTGCAAAATGAAGGATTTTATTAGATGCCTACTAAGGTGACTTCTAGTTCTAAGATTCTGTCTTTCACAGTGTCAGGAAGGGGTAAGTTATAGCTCATGAATTATAGGATGGGATTCATTCTATTGTACTATGTTTAGTTTTCCCATCCACCAAATGGGGTAATAGTTCTCACAGTTTTCCTACCACACTTTCTACAAAGGCATATTGGGAATATTAAATGATAATGAAAGAATGAAAAAAAATTATTGGTGTTAACTATATGTGCAAAACATTATTTTAAGCTCTGGGGATACAAATACAAAATACAAACTGCCTTCAAGGAGCTTATATTCTAAACAAGGAAGACAATACATATATGTGAGTGGTGGCCAGAAAAAGACTTTTTAGTCTGGGAAGTCACAGGGATGGTGAGAGGAGACATAGGGCAGTTAATTGACAGAAGCTTTCCAGAAGCAATGATAGTGTTGATTTGATTACTACTCTCAGAAGCAGATATGGGAAGGGGAGAGGGTACTGTGGAGTAGCTTGGCAAAAAGATGACAGAGGAGAAGCACAGTTAGGAGTCTGAAGACAGTTGTTCTACTAGCATTCACTAACTAGGACAGCATGGGCCCAGGGTGGAAACTGGCTTAGCTCAATTGTGGCATAGTTTTTGAAATCCTTGGTACTTTGAGAACAATGTTGCTATAGAAATGTAAATCAATATTCATATTGTATATTTTTCATTGCTTCCTAGACTGAGAGTCCTCCTAAGGCAAAGACTATATATACATACATGCATGCATACACACACATACATATACCACTCCCTACCACTCAGGATGGCCAGCTGGCCTCCCTCAGCAGGACATCCCACTCCATTCTACATAGACAAGAATAAAAAATATTGCATCATTTCACTTGGAAGCTTCAAGGGAATATATGGTGAGAGGAGGATTTCAGATGTATGCATTCAGATACATACACATATACATCTATCTATCTATCTATCTATCTATCTATATTGATCTATCAATCTACCTATCGACCTACTATTTCTTCATCCTAGCATAAGACTAGAGGGCATTGGAGAGTTACATGATAGGTGTGAGAAAGTGGTGACATATAATCAATGAGAAACTTCAAAGAACAGGAATATAACATGTGAACAAGGAAATATATGACAGATAAAGAAGATAGGTTGATCAGGTATTAGGTAAAAGGATGACAGATGGACAGCTCAAGGACTCCATGGTATCTTTGCAATGTCGAGAGAAAGCAAGGAAGGCTTCCAGGATGCTGTATGAACTACCTGTGGTGAACTAATGGGAAGACCTAAACAGGATCCCTATAGGATGAACACCCATGATTGGTTTGCAATCTGGACCATGCAGATCAAAGAGATCAGAAATCCATTTGAGTGTTTGAGAGAGCACAGAGTACCAGGTTAAGTATGTGGAAGGCATTTGATAAATATGTGTTGATTATTGTTATTGTTGTTTGTCCTTCATTCTCAAAAAAAAAAAAAACCGATGACATCAGGAGGGTTATGTTTTGATTTGCAAGTGAATTGGATTTAAGTGAGGCAGGGCTGTGCAAAGTCATCAGTTTCACTCTCTCCTCCAGAGTCATCGGAGCCCAATATCAAGACATAAGTAAAGACGATTGGTGATGGCCTAGCTGTGTTGATTAATTCTAGATACAGATGACAGAGTGGTATTGCTACACCTCTTTGTAAAGGGTGGTCCTACGAATGTTTATCACTTTGTATTCCTTTAAAAGGCAGTCACCTTTTTTATTTCTTGGGAGGAGTGCTAGGCAATGGGGTTAAGTGACTTGCCCAGGGTCTCATAGCTAGTGAGTGTTATGTGTCTGAGGCTGGATTTGAACTCAGGTCCTCCTGACTCCAGGGCCTGTGCTCTAACCACTGTGCCACCTAGCTGCCCCCAGGCAGTCACCTTCTTGATGGAATATTATTACTTGGCCAATTAATGGCCAGATGTTGCTAGCATCCATGTTTATTTCTGGAGAAATCTGATGAGATCAAATTTTGGTAATAATGTCCACCATGTTCCAAGTATCATTTGCTAAATAGTCTGGAAATAAAGAAAGTAGAATCAATTCTGTTGTTGTTGTTTTTCCTTAAGGCCTAAATAAGAGTGAGGAAGGTATTTGAGGAAGGACATCAGCATTGCTGGATTTTAGAGTCACAGAGTGGTGGAACTGGAAGCTATCTATTTCATAAATTATGAACCTGAGAATTACACGCTGCAGCGCCAGTGGCCTGGAATTAGTCTTACTGGATTCATTAAATATACCTGGGGTTGGGATTCATCATTTAAGAAAGGACTGATTTAAGATGAAAAATTGGTCCTGTGTGTCACTGGCCTGCTGGGAAGAAATAGATGCTTTTAATTTAAGAGACAATGAGCTGGTGCACCATAGAGGAGAAAGAGAACTCACAAACCCAGCAACTTCTGAGAACAACTGAACATCAGTGCAAAGTTGAAGTGTCTGTTAATCACAGAAGCTGGTTTCCTCCCTTTTCCTCTCTAACTACAAAAGAGCTTTCCCTCCCTTTCCTCCACAACCCCCTTCCCGCAAACCCTGCTACGAGGGATTCAGGATTCAGCAGTTACAAGACTGAAGAAGAAATCATATTGGCCGAGTCTGGGGCAAGTTCGGGGAGTTTGGTGCTGCTGCTTTCTCAGGCTTTCCACTGACACTGCCTTGGGGACCTAGCTTAGGTGACTAAGTCTTCTACAAGGGTGGGGCTGAAAGGGTACTGCTGCTCAAGGGCAGAATGTGTGTGGGAAAAGTAGGCAAGGAAATTGTTCCCATTGAAAGAAAACCAATCTTCCAGAGGTCCATTATAACAGGCACAGTGCACATGAACCCAAGACTATGGCCCAAAACCATTCTTCCTTTTTCTCCCTTGGCCAACAGCATCGGCAAACCTAGGCTGGTACCTTCAGCTCCTTGGGGAATGGACATTCACATCTCCACGATAAACATGGACCCATGTGGGGTGGAGGCTAACTCATACACCCTTATCCATTTTGAAAGACTAGACTATCCCAAGAAATGATGCCCACTCTCTCTTGACTGCTCAGGATGGCCAGCTGACATCCCTCAACAGGACATCCCACTCCATTCTACACAAACATGAATGAAAAATGTTGCGTCGTTTCACTTGTAAGCCTCAAGGGAAAACAACAAAAAGAGGGTTTCAGATGTTGCTCTGCAGGTGTTTTTCAGTTTTATCTGTGCAAATCTGGACTCCTGAGCTAATTTACAAGCGCCTTCAAATAGTTTATATTTCTAGGAAAGCATTCTCTATCCCTCTTCCTCATATGCCCATACCTGCTGCCAACAATTCCACCATTGATTCCTTTAGGTTAAGGAATTTAAATTTTCCCTTTAAAAATGCAATTTTTCCTTGATAGGGATAATTCATTAAGCCATTTGCATGTTTTATGAGTTTTGGGGTTACTTTCCTCCGGGTGGAAAGATCCAATGCAGCATTTGAAATCTGGACCCTGGAAGGGGGGGTGGTGGTAAGAGGGAGGGTGTGGGAAAGGGTTCACAAAGGGGAGACTGGGTTCCCAGAAGACCTTTTCATCTATTTCATAACTCAGCTTTGGGCTGGTCTTACCTGTCTGTTTACAGGCTCACCAAATGCCAAGAGGCACAGCTGATTTTAAAGTAAAGGTGAGATATCATAGGAACCTGACTCAGACAAGATTCTGGGATCCTTGCAAGCATCCTTGCAAGCTTTCTCACGTCCTATCTATATTCTCACCAACACAAGTTAAACCTTTAAGAAACCCTTACAGCACATATGGAGCATAGGATGCCCCAATACGACCCTGTTTTCTAGGGGTTATCAGTGATGAGACAGCTCCTTTTCTGAAGCAATGACCAAAGCCCCTGATTCGGGACAAAGCACATGAAACTCCCATACTGTAGGAAGAAGGAATGAGTTACCAGCAGAAGCAGGGGTTGCATTCTTCAAATTCTGTGGTCCTGCCAGACAATCACACTTGGAGATAGCTCAGACTTGGAACAAAAACAACAGCAAACAACCAGGTAATCTCATTGAGCTGAATTGGTCAGCTAGGCAGAGATGGCAACTAGCAATGGCTGTTGCCTACCTATTCATCTTTAAAGTGTCTGCCAACTGCTGAAGGGGCAGACTGCTGATAACCACACTCCTGACAGACCTCTGTCTGTTGATTTTAGCTCCAAGGGCTCTTAGGTAGATTATTCCTGTCATGGTGGCCCTGTGATTAGAGTTACCTCCAGAAAAAAGCTCAAACTCATTGACACATACAGACCTTGAAGACATCATGATAACCTACCATTTTGCAAAGCCCCAAAATGACCACTTTTGGAAAGATTCAACGTAGAACATGCTAACAGAAAGGGCCAATGGAAGTAAGAGTGGGGATGGATATAGAACAGAATGAGTGGGGAGTGAGCATCAGGTGATACTCAAGAGAGCTACAGGAGAACCATCATAATTGAACTTTGAGTAGAATGGCAATCACATTTCAGGGGCTTAAAAATGTCATTTGAGGGGCCATTAAGGCAAAATTTAGGCTGGGCAAGCTCCCTGTCAGCTACTTCAATATCTTGTTAAAAACTTACAGTAATATCCTTGGGAAATCACCCTCCAGCAATGTGGTTGCACTGCAGTGTGGTGATATTACTGACAGTTGTTTTAATAGAATCTTCCTCAGCTCAGCTCCCGTCCCCCTTAATGAGCTGTACCCTGGAGCAGCCTTTCAGACCTACTTTCAGTCATCATACTTTGGATTTGCCCAGCATTTTTCCTTCAAAGATATATTCCAGCATTTCCTTGTTCATTCTCAAGATTCCATATACTCTCAGAGCAACAATGAACCCTGGCTGCTTACTTGACCTTGGGTGGGGGTCCTTTGCTTGTTGATTGGTTGGATGGTTTATATTTTTAATTAACACACACAGCCCCAAGGCTATTAGAAATAAGGACAAAATTTTAGAGCTCATTAAGGTCAGATCTGGGTTTAGCTAGTGTGGGCAGGGTAAACACAAATCTATTTGATCTGTGTGGCAGAGGTGGGGGAGGGGGCTTCCAATAAATTCCATGGGCTTTTCCTGTAGGAATTGGACATTCTAGCTCCATTTATTTCTCTCCTATTATATATCTACATATATATAATATATGATATGTAGATATATGCATATATATCTACATATATAGAGAGAGAATTTTAAATAAAGAGTCCATTTTGGAAATGCCCCAGATGTCAACATACTCATATTCTCCCTGACTAAATAGAGGAGGGCATTCTGTTTTCCAGGGGCTATTTTGAGTACCTCAAGTTACAATCTGGATCTTCTCAGACCACAGATCATCACAGTGAGGGCCAAGACATGGAAATAAGGTTTGGATTTTCATGTTAATTTCATGTGCTTAAGGATGCTACTAGCTGCAGACACCATCCAGGAGTCAAAAGACAATCAGTCAGTAAATATCTATTAAGTGCTTACTATGCACCAGGCACTATGCTAAGTGTTGGGGTTACAAAGAAAGGCAAAAGCAGTCCCTGATCTCAAAGAACTCACAGTCTAATGGAGCATATAGCATGCAAATTAACTATACACATACAGCATAATTAGAAGACATTAGGGACTGGGAAAGTTAAGGTGGGGACCAGGGAAAGCCTTCTAGAGAAGGTAAGATTTCAACTGAGTCTTGAAGGAAAACAGGAAGTCAGGGAAAGAGGTGAGGAGGGAAAACATTCCAGGCATGGAAGATAGCCAATGAAAAAGGTCAGAGTTGGGATGTCAGGTGCAAGGAACATCAAAGAAGCCAGCAATATCAATCAGCAGTTATAGGGTGGGCAGAAGAAAGTCAAGAGAAAGCTGGAAAGGTAAGAAGGGGCCTAGTCAAAGGCTTACAAATTCTAACAAGCATTTTATTTTTGGTCCTGGAGGTAAAAGGAAACCACTGGAGTTTACTGAGTAGGAGTTGATATGATCAGACCTCCTCTTCAGGAAAAACACTTTGGCAACTGAGATATACTGGATTGGAGAGAAACAAGTCAGGGAAATCAACTAGAAGGCTGTAGAAATAGTTGGGGCCTGACGCGATAAAGATCCAAATCAGGGTGGCATTTGTGTGAGTAGAGATTTGGGGGACATATACCAAAGCAGTTTTAGAGATAGGTATTTCTCTAGAAAAGAGACTTCTGGAATGAAAACTGGGAAATGGCCTTAAATAGTGGGAGTACATACACTTCAAAGTCATAGTGCAGTTTTAAGCATTTTATAGCTTAAAATAAGTATACACCTGAATACTTCTACTATATTTTCCTGCTCTCACCAAAGATCAATGGGCCTGGAGCAAGGAGCTTCAGATTTAAGTCATTCCTTGGCTACTTAGAGCTGTATGAACTTGGAAAAGTCACTTAACTTCTTTCAAGTCTCAATCTCTTCATCTATAAAATGGTGATAATCACATCAGCACAGGGTTGCAGTAAGGACCAAGTGAGATAATGAATGTGAAGTCACTTTGTAAGCTGTAAAAACAATGTAAGATATTATTACTATCATTACTCTAATTTGTTGAAACATTGAAAGATTGCTTCAGTATTTCAAAGACCATGTTTTTGTTGGTGTGAGTGCTCCTGCCACTGATGAAGACTGCAGGCCCTCTCTGACTTAGGACACAATCTTAGACAATTCTTGGCATGGGGGAATTCATCACCTTGCAGCCAGTGGGATGATGGGGCTCTCTGAACTTTCTGTGCCAGGCTAGTCCCTGGAGTTTGGGGGAGTACTTGGAGCGTTCCAGCTTTGTAGGACCTGCCAGAGCTTGTGTTATCTTGGCAGGGCCTCCAAGAACCAAGGGTTATTTCCATGCCATGATGAGACATTAAAGTGAGACTTTTATGGAAGTTCCTTCTATTAACACTAATATCTCACATGCCACAAGATGAATACAGTCTGCTTTCGTCTACAAATGGAGAAATTGGAGCCCGGAGGGGTTGTAACTTGTACAGGTGGGATCCCCTCTCTATCTAGCCCCTAGAAGAAATGCACCTTCTGACCCAGAAGAGCTGGAGTTAGGCCAAGTATCCCAGGAACTATTCCCAGCCAATAGGCTTTCAGATTCTTCCCAATAAGTGACTAGAGGCAGCTCCCTGAGCGTCACCAATTAGCACAACCTATAAATTAGAGAGTGGAGGCCTGCCAAATTCTTGCTCACTAGCTTCCAAAGTTACTTTGATGTGTCTTAACCTGTTCTGAGTAATTGCTGTCTGAATTGCCTCTAGAGTAACTTCAAAACTATTCCAAAATCCTCAATGAAATCGGAGTTATATTACAAGCACTGCAAATTCCCAGGTACTAAATGTTGGGCTTGTTGTCCCCTCTGGGGCCACCTCCCCAACTGAAAAAGTTGGGGAATGAACATTCCTCATGACCGAGATGGGCTAAATTTTGTGATGTCATTTGACTCTATCGAATCTTAGAGGTTTGGTTCAGAATTTTAGCTTAGACTTGAACCTTTCAGAATCTTCAACTTCACATTCTTTTGGCAAAACTTGGTTTAGAGTGGGAGGAAAAAACAAAGTGGGATTTTAAAAGACTTTAAAAGAAACCCTAAATAGCTCATGGAAAGGAAATAGTTTAAAAGCAGAAACTTCACAGTTCAGTGGTTTATTTAAAATAAACATCTTAATTCACATCTTAGAATCTCAAAGTTAAAAGGTCATCTTGTCCAATCCCTTGTTTGATATACCAATTATTTCTAATGCTACAATTCAGTTTAACAAACATATCTTCAGTACCTAAAACATGGAAAGATGGAATGATCCCTGGACTTGAAATTAGAGTACCAAGGTTTATGTCATGACTGATACTTACTATGGCTATACGATCTTGGGCAATCCACTTAACCTCTCTGAGTCTCGGTTTTCTTATCTTCAAAATGGGAATAATAATAGTTATAGCACCTACCTCATAAAGTGATTCTCAAGAAAGTGCTTTGTAAATTGCAAAGTGCTTTGGTGCATCTTGAAATAAACATATTATTTAGGAACTGTGCTGTGATGGCAGTCCCTACCATCAAGAAGTTTATAATAGAGAGGATAAGCCATATATACAAATAACATACTGACTCTTGGCTTACCCTCCTAACTCCATTAAGTTGGATAGTTAATATACCTACATAAATATGACACGTGGTAGGATTTGATAAGGGCAAAGGAAACATTCAAACCCAGTGGTATAAGTTATCCTAAACATTTGAGCTTAAAACCCTACTTATTCTGCGTCTCTCTGACCAGACTGTTGGATCACAGACCAGTAAGCAATATTAATTTGTTTACATGGCCCCTGTTAACATCTAATTTAAGCCAATATGATTGTGATTTATGAATGGCCAAGACAGTTTTCTAGTAGGAGATAAAATATTAAAATATGAAATTTTCAGGAAACCCAATAGAAGTCAATCTGGCCACAGATTTCTCAGATGTGTTTAACACAGACACCAAAGCAAAATGGAGTCCAGGGGTTACAACAGCAAGACTGGGGCACTGATTTCTTACGTAGCCTTGGGCAAGCTGCATCACCTCTATGGTCCTCGGTTTCTCCATCTGTGAAGTGGGATAATAAAGCTTCCCATCTACCTTACAGGGGTGCTGAGAGAATCGTTAATGAGCTAATTTTCACAAACCCCTTTGAGGTACTTGGATGAAAGGTGCTATTTAAATGGAAAGTGCTTATTAGTCTGTTAGATGACATTCCGGTCCCCACTGAAGATTCTTTATTATCATGTAATTAAGTCCATCTGCTCACTGACATCCCCTTGATTTTCTTTCAGACATAGTTGGTTGTATTCCAGACAGACTGAAAAACACGTTGTTCCCTGGGACAGAAGAGGGGCACCACAAAGTGCTACTGTGTGGCTACTAGGCTGCTAACACACACAACACTTGATTATCTGCATGAATGAGACAGAGGGTATCTTGCACAGATAATTGAAAAGGGCCAAATAATGTGCAGACCACATTTAAGTAGATAGTTATAAGTTTTTCCTCCATTAAACCTTTTCCCCAAAGAGATTTCTTCCTACCCTTTTACATGCTCACCCATACCCAAGAACTGTGTCTGTTCCTGGAGCAAAGGGGAGAATCTGGTTCCGTTCTTGCTAGAGCAATTATATTGGCAGCTGATGTTAGTGGATGACACCTCAAATGCTGGTAATGTGTAAGACAGATTCAGAACAAACAAAGACACACATGAGTAATATGTTGGCATATGGTGAGAGGTTATAATGTACACGTGAAGCTTCTCTTCCTGTATTGGGAGCAATTTGTCAGCCAAATTTTGCCCTCTTGAGTTTGAAAGAAGGAACTGGAGTTTGGGCTTGCTTGATAGAAACCTTTCAGCATTGGTAATCATTGTTCTTGTTGGCAATAGTGAAGATTTTTCCAGTAGGACAACATGCCAAGAGTACTCCAAGTAGAAAAACAGAAACAACAGCAATAAAAAAACACATACATATGAGGGCAGCTAGGTGGAGCAGTGGGTAGAGTGCTGGCCCAAGAGTCAAGAGGATCTGAATTCAAATACTATCTCATACACTTCCCAGCTGTGTGATCCTGGGCAAGTCACTTAACCCTGTTTGCCTCAGCTCCTCATCTGTAAAATGAGCTTGAGAAAGAAATGGCAAAAACACTTCAGTATCTCTGCCAAGAAAACCCCAAATGGCATCACCGAGAGTCAGACATGACTGAAACGACTCATCAACAACGTATGATTTGCGTGATGTATTCAATTCATTTTTTAAAAATAGTTAAGAGCCTACTCTATGCAAGGCCTTGGGTTAGGTGCTGAAAATACAGAGACAAATAATATACGACCTAGTGGTGAGAGATAAGACAGGCATGCAGTTAAGTACGATACAAATTAGAGTGAGCATGATAAACTCCAGTCACTAGCCTCATCTCCTCCCCACTGCAACATTGGACTATATCCCTGAATCTCCCAGCTCTGATGGGTGAGCTTTGGCCTTATCTTGCCGAGAACCAGGCCTCCCTGCTATTTCCTGGCTCCATGCTATTCTGACTATATGCACTCATATTACCTTTATCCCCCCAATACCCTTTTTCCCCATTTTCTTAATATGTTATCTTCCTCCATTAGAGTGTAATCTTCTTGAGGGAAGGAATTCTTTTGCCTGCTTGTATTTGTAAGTTATAGTGTCTGGTACATAATATGCATTTAATAAATGTTCTCTCTCTCTCTCTCTCTCTTCTATCTCTCTCTCCTCTTTCTCTCTTTCTCTCTGTCTCTGCTTCTGTCTCTTTGTTTCTCTCTGTTTCACTCTAATATGAAAAGTATGTAGAAGAGTATAAAAAATAAGAGAGCACTTCCTGTTGGAGAGCATCAAGATTGCATTCAAGAGGCCACATGTAAATGGACTTGAATGATAAGGGAGATGTCAACAGACAGAAAAAGAGTTAGGGAGGCAGAAGTTATTCTAGGAATAATATTCATTAAATTTGGTTGCAGGAACAGAAAATTCTTTTTAAACAAAGTCTGGCATCAAGTTTTTATAGTTGAAGATTTAAAATGAGTCTTTTCCTAGAAGTTCTACAAATAACCCTATTATCATCATCATCATTATCAAACTAATTAGTAACTATTTTAAAAGTGTTATTACATTTTAACCATTTCGTTAGTTCCAATTTGAATCTGGGAATGCTTAGATAAAAGGATTTTTTTTTTATTGAAGACATGCTATTTTTCCTCTATATATTCTTTCAAGAGCATTTGTTAATTGTCATACAATTTGCTGATCTCCACAAAAGGAAGTGATCTCTCAGCTGATATCCTACCATTTGTGAAATGTCATTTTAAAAAAGCATATAATAAGGCTTTCTTTTATGAGAATGTTAAGATGGATGAGTAAGTAAAAGCCGGAATAGAGAGCAGCACCCAAGAGTGTCACCTTTTAGCCTCTGGGCTAACCTTGGACCCTAAATAAAATGTGCTCAACTGGCTTCTCTGCTGTTCAGCCTGCAGACTGACTCTGTGTCAGGGCTGAGGAATGTGCATTCTGAGTGGCTTGTCCTTCAAGCCATCCTTGGCTAATTGTTCGCCTAATCTCGACATGTCACAACGAGGCTTTCCGGCAACATCTTGCTCATGAGGAAGTGACTGACGTACCTTTCAATTTCCAGGTAATGTACATACTTCTACTGCAGTCTCATTCATGCAGTGTTTGGGAAGATTTGCTTACTCATTTGGATTAAAACTAGAATCTTCTAGGCCATTGGCTAGTGATGAACGGCCCTGAGGAGTGATTTTGCCTTCATTGGTCTCCCAGGCACTGCTTGTCTGTGCCAGCATTTGCTTCTGGGGAAGCCTTTGCAATCACATCACTGTTGCTACCTTTTGATGACTCATCCTCAAGTCACCAGCAAATTTGATGGGATCTCCAAAGGGTCCTTTTGTTCTTTGTAAACTCTGTAGACTGTGCAGATATTTTCTCTACATTTCTTTATGCACCTCCTCTCTCAACTTTGCTTCCCGGCACTGAAAAGTGATATGATGGAGCCAAAATCCAACATGACTTCCCACAGAACTGCAGTATATCAGAGTTGGAAGATGATTCAATTGCCATCAAGTGCATAAGTTTTCCTTGTACAATAGACCTAAAAATATGGCAGCTAGGTGGCAGAGAGTTGGATTGGGAATTAGGAAGACCTAAGTTCAAATCCAGCCTGAGATACTCCCCAGTCATTTGACCCTTGGCAAATCACTTTACCACTTTGCCTCAGTTTCTTTATCTGCAAAATGAGGGGAATTAGACTTGATGGCCTATCAGGTCCCTTTCAGCTTTAAATCTATGATCCTAAAGTGATCTAGCCTGTGCTATGACCTTATAACTTCCTGAGGAAGCCCATTTTATTTTTTTGGATAGCTCTAATTATTAGGATTTTTTCCCTTTATGCAAAGTATAAATTATCTAAATTCACATCTTTGTCACTTCTACCAATTATGTCTTAGTTCAGTCCTCTTGGACCTGCCAGTACAGGTTTTTTTGTCCCTCCTTTGTGATTAGAACTCAGTAACCTCTTCATTCTAAGTACTCCTAGTGAGGCTACACAATGCCTATGGGTACAGTGATAGTAAGAGATAGGCCAAAGGTATGTGCTGGGCCTATGGCATAAATTGGGGAGAGTAAGAAAGGAAATGAACATTTTCTATGCTGAGCAAAGCAAGAGTATGTCTGGTCATTAGAAGAAAATCTTAGAGGTCCAAAGTTGATGACTATGGGCTTGGTTGGTTGGAACAAAATAAAAGTTATTGGTTGATTTAAGCAAGCTACTTAGATAAGCAGGAATTGAGATGAGTCATTGTTTTGTGGAAAGACAGGTAGAAGGCTTAGACATCTAGGGACCAAGAGCAATCAATCAGGCAAGGCAGATAGGAGCCAGGGTTGCTACAGCATCAGCGATAGCCCAATGATCTAATTGCTAGAACTGAAGACAACTGTTTCTCTTTTATCCCTGATAACAAAGGTCCTCTTGTGTCAGTCTACGTGAGGGCCTCCTAGACCAGAGGTTCTTAACCATTTTTGTGTCATTTACCCTTTTGGCAGTCTGGTGACCTCTTCTCAGAATACTTTTTTTTTAATATCTAAAATAAGATAAACAGGATAGCAAAGGAAATCAATTATTTTGAACTAAAGATAGAGTTTTTCACACCCAAGTCCTCAAAACTTTAGAATACATCCATTGACCCCCTGGAGAGCTCTGGACCCCAGGTTAAGAACTTTTACTCTAGACCTTATTGGGTCCAGATCTGTTGAGGGGAGGAGAAAAAATGTTGGAGGAAATGTGGAAAAATCAGGATGCTAATTTACTATTGGTATAATTGTGAACTGCTTCAGCCATTTTGTAGATTAATTTGGAATTATGCCCAAAGAGTTATTAAACTGCCTATACCCTTTGACACAGCAATAACACTACTAGGTCTATTTTGTAAGATCCTTATTTCTCCAGGGACCCTCAGGACTCATCCCTGATGGTGATGAATCCTTGCTAGCAGACTAAGGATCCATGTAAAGAGTTAGAAGCTTTAGAAAACTTAACAGGCTTTTATCCATCAGGATAGCCTTCAGAGTCCCAATCATAAATCATCTTCCTTGGGAAGATGCAAGATCTTCTGAAGATGGGGTAAGAGTACTGGCAATGTAGACTTTGACAAGAGGGGGGAAAGAGAAGAAAGAAAGAAAGAAAGAAAGAAAGAAAGAAAGAAAGAAACAAACAAACAAACAAACAAACAAACAAACAAAGAGAAAATGAAAGAAAGAGAAAATGAAAGAAAGAGAGAAGAGAAATTACAGAGTTGATGTAACTTTTGTCACCACTTTACAGGTTTAGTTTTGCAAGGCTAGCACTTCAGTGAGACCTTATTTTTTCCTAGGTACTATAACTGGAATTCAAGTTACTATCAGTACTGGGTAAATGGTGGTTCCATAGGTTATGTCTGTGTACACAAATAGGCTAGAGGTAGGCTTTCTCCAGGAGTGGGAATGTAATCTCACAAAAACATAGATTAAAATACAATTTAGTCAATATGATTTTCCACAAAAACATTTATAAAACATCCAGAAAAAATTACTACTGTCTAATAATTGTTACCAATGTCTAATACAAGAAAGTGATATACTTTTCAGAATAAGATTTAAAGAAATTACAAATGCCTAGCACAAATTAAATACCAATCTAATTAAACTTTGACTGTTTTAAATTACTATTGAATCTAATTTATTTCTTACTCTGCTTTTTTTTAAGTCTGCCATCTAGCATTTATTAAGTAGCTACTCTGAGCCAGGCACTGTGCAATACACTGAAAAATTTTATTTTTAAATTAATATAAATCTATTTCCTTTGCCTCCCACCTCCCACGTACCTACCCCATACGTAAGAAATGCATGTTGTTACAAAGAAAACCAAATTATTTGTAACAAACATACATAATCAAGCAAAATAAGCTTTTTCATTGGCCATATTAAATACATATATGTATGTATGTATTTATGTATGACCTCCCTGTCAGTAGGTAGATCATATTCTTTATCAATCTTCTAGAATCATGAATGGTTATCATGTTGACTAGCATTCTTATGGCCTTTAAAGTTGTTTCTCTTTATAGCATTGCTATTATTATATAAATTGATCTCCTTGTTTTACTTATTTTGTTCCTTATCGGTTTTTAAAAGTCTTCAAAATTGTTCATTTTTGTTAATTGATATTACAGTATAAATTGTTTTTCTGGATCTGCTCCTTTCACTCTATATTAGTCCATAAAAGTCTTTCCATGTCTATTTGAAATCTATTTCTTCATTTCTTACAGCAAAATAGTATTCCATTATATTGATATACCATGACTTGCTTAACCATTTCATAACTGGTGGGCATCTCTTTAGTTTCAAGTATTTTGCTACTATAAAAAGACATTCTATAAATTATGCATGTATTCTATTTTAAGAGGAAAAGATTAGCTTTCTTTCACTTAAGCTTTGGATATTGAAAAAGAACCTTGTGTACAATTCTTCAATTGCTTTTGTGCTTCAGTATGAGTTAGTAACAAAAGCCCTTAGATATTTTATTTGCAACTTATCAACAAGGAGCTATCAATTCAACTTTTACAAGGTATGACATATAGAGTGCCACCAATATACAAAGATGCCACTCTTGATTCCAGTGCCATTTAATACTATAAGCTGATTACTCCTGAGTAAAATATAGCTTCAAAACTGCTATAAGCCTCTGGTTTGGGGGATGGGCAACAGCCTCCTCAAAAACCGACAGGGAAAAGAATGAGAGATTAATAACTCAAAACTTTATATATGCCATCGGTCTGTCTCAGTAGACAATCGAAAGGTTTTTTTTATCATCATATAATAAGCCAACAGGAAACAGAGGATACCTGTGTATACTCTGATGGGGTGTGGGGAGGAAGTGCCCCTCCATTACACATGCCTAGAAGCAAATTGATGAAATGTTCATGTGGATTAGAATCAAGCAAGGAATATTACACATGCATTAAGAACTCATTGGCCATTCTTTCCATTACACGTATATGCATACATGTTGTATGCAGACATGTCGTTTCCTATTACAGAATGTAAGCTCCTCAAGGGCATGAACTTTTACTTTTATCTTTGTTTTCTTATCATCAAGTAGTGTACTATAAGGGAAGGAAGAACTCAACCATTGGGTCTGTCACACCCAGAAGAGAACTTGATATGTAGAATGTTGGTGGTAGCCACTTTTTGTCTGAGTCCACTCTCTTCAGGGATCCCAGTGGTAAAGAAAAGTGAACATCTGATTTGGGAAGTTTGTTTATTTTAACTTCAGGCCTTGCTCTATCCTTCCAGTAAAAACTTTGGTAGAAGCTAATTGATATTATTTGATTAATTTCTGTTGAGGAGATCTTGATGAGTTAACTTATATTAGGGAATTATTAACTGGTAGTTGATATTGGGGAAATCACACAAAATTAGGGCTTTGGTGTTACAGTACTAGAGAAATACCTCTAATCTCTCAGGTTTACTCCTAGAACTGGATAAGACCTGCTAGTCGAAGTTGTGAGCCCAGAGCCTTGGGAGGGAGAGTGAAGCCAGGGCTTATGTGCTACAAATAGTATCCATGCCAATAGTTAGATGTAAGCAAAGTAACTTATTGCAGAACCATATAATGTGAACAAGGTGATTTCATTGGTATAAGGCGATCTTGGTTTCAGAATTCCCTCTACCAAAACGGGTCAGCACCTTCTTTGCCACTTACGGTCTTGGAGAGCTGCTTTGAGTACTGAGAGGTTAAGTGATTTGCCTAGGATCGGACAGCTGGCATATATCAGAGATTGGACTTGAACCCATGTTCCTTTGACTCCAAGGCTGGCTATCTACACGCTATGGACATGCCTCAAGTTTCCAGATATATCTCATATGCGCCCAAGCAAGCAGATACAACACACCCTACTTACAATCAAAGTCATGGTATCATACATAATGCTTATAAAATGTACATACATATTTTGAAGGTGATCATAAAATTTTGAAATAATAGGAATAAATTATGAAGATAATATCAAAATAACAGAGATACATGGGTAATTAAGATATGTGCTGAAGCATAAGTATATCCAAACACACAAACACATACACAAGCAACTTCTTTGTGTGAATTTCCATGTACTTGGATGGATAAATGTATATAGAGAAATTGATGCCCCTAAAAACTTGCATTTGTGTTTTTTCCAAAGTGATTGGTATTCTAAGGCATAGTTTTGTGTGACTTCCTCACATTTTACTTCTGACAGTAATGTCAAAATGTGTCCACACGAATAGCCGTAGACATAGCAGGAACAAGGAAATGTTCAACTCAAGATATGACTGAGAAGTGAGAGGCTTGCTTCCCAAGCATTTGAGAGCACCTAGACCCTAGGTTTTGGGGGAGGGGAAGGGAGAGGCTGCAATGACAGCTGGTGAGTTGTGGCCATCTCTGTAGAAGCCATCATCCCTTCATGGAAACAGAGGTAAATTAGCAATTCCCTAAGGTCAGACGCTGTTACATCTTTCCCAGGATTCTATCTGCCCTCCACCCACAGCAGGAAGGTAAGCAAATGCCCCATGTGTTGTCTTCAGTCAAAGAGCCCCCAGTGTTCTGGACGGAGCTGGAAGGACAGAACCACTGCCAAAGGGCAGTGACGGCAAGCCTGGGAGGAAGCTGTGGCAAGTGGTGGCTGGATTCAGTCGGAATTTAGATCAAAAGACTACAGCTGTGAGAGGACTTTAGTGGGCCGAGGAGGAGTCCTGTACACTGTGGATGGAGGGAGGGCTCCTCCTTTAGTCATCAGACCTGGAGCCAGAGAACAAACACTAAAGGAGTGACAAGTGTAAAAGGATGTGAAAGCTAACGGTTGGATTATTTCAGACAGAAGCAGCTGAACATTAGCGCTTCACCTGGAATGGAGAGCCCATATCCTGGGAGCTTGCTTTAGAAAGAGTTTGTTTTGGTTTGACTGTTTCAGTCTTCATCACTGCTGTTTCCCTATGGATTCTCAAGCATGTGGCACTACAGGGGTTAATTGAGCTAGCTGCATTGACAGAGGAATTCCTGAGTAGCACTAAATCATGCTCTTTATCCCTCTGTGTTATAGGAGAACATAGATGGTAATCAATACATCAGAGATAATATGAGTGCAGCACTGGGGAGATCTGGGTGTTTTTTCCTTCTTAAGCAAAACGAGCAAGTCTAATCGCTTTTTGAATCCCCAAAGCATTTATTTACATCCTAAAAATACCGCGCTGGACTTTTATTTTTGTCACGGGTACACAAGAACTAAAATTCCCTTTTGGCTGGAAAACCAGTCTTACAACCAACTCCTCTAATGGCTCCTAGTGAGTAAGAGATGAAATCTGAAAGAGACCCCAAGTGACCTGGCTTCCAGTTCCAGTTCAGTCTTTTGGAACAGTTCTAGAATCCATGACACTGTAAGTGGCATTTTCTGAGCACTTAGAGTGTGCCCAGTGCTGTTCTAGGCACTGTAGGGGATATAAGAGGAGCATAAGGCACAGTCTCTGCCCTCGAGCTGCTTGCTATTTAGTTGAGGAGATAAGGCAGACATTCAATTGATCAATAGGTATTGATTAAATACCTACTATGTGCTAGACATGAAATGGAACATAAGTATATGAGCCAATACTAGATGTTATGTTACAGAATAAAGGTTCAAAAGGATTTCAGAGAACGGAAATATTATAGTGTAGGGTAGAGAGGAAAAGCATGTTGGAAGAGATTGTTATCAAGGTAGGACTTGAAGAATAGGTAGGATTTCAACTACTGGCAAAGGTGGGGAGAGCATTCCAGGCAGTGAGAACAAAAGGGACAGAAAAGCAAAAGTTTTGTGTATTTTATCCAAAGAGGCTGCCCTGATTAAAGTAGAAAGAGCAGTGGAAAATAAGGGGAAATACAAAGGATGGCTTTGGTCTGGACTATCTTTGAACTTGAAGATGGTGTTCTATTGGACATGAACACTAGGGAGGATGGTTACTAGACCCAAAAATTCATGTGTAGGGGACATCTAAATAACAGTCCTTAGGTCACTAGAAATTCAAAATTAAGGTAAGAGTG
This sequence comes from Vombatus ursinus, assembly GCF_900497805.2. Lineage (NCBI taxonomy): Eukaryota > Metazoa > Chordata > Mammalia > Diprotodontia > Vombatidae > Vombatus > Vombatus ursinus. The sequence goes on along the minus strand of NW_020950417.1, from coordinate 2,664,081 downwards.
AGCCATTAAAGCTAGATGATAATACAGGTTAGATAGCAGTCCTTAAGCGGATAGTAATTGATACTACATGAAAGGATGAGTTAACTGAATAAGTGAGTATAGAGGGACCTGTGAATTAATGGGTACAGGAAACATCCTGTATTATGAAATTCCTTTTACCAATGCAGGTTTGTGCCTTCTCTACAACTTATAGGGTCCAGAGCACTGAGAAGTTGAATGATTTGTCCAGGGTCACACAGCCAATATGTGTCAAAGGCATGACTTGAACTTCCTGGTTCTGAGGAAGGCTCTCCATCAATTACATCATGCTTCAACCAAACTGATCTAGAGAAATGAAATATTAACCACAAATTGACAGCTAGAAGACTCAAAATTATAAGTTGTAAGTAACACAATGGGAAGTTAGGTGGTACAGTGGATAAAGCACTGGGCTTGGAATCAGGAAGACTCAACTTCGTGAGTTCAAATCTGGCTTTAGACATGCACTAGCTATGTGACCCTGGGCAAGTCATTCAACCCTGTGTGTCTCAGCTCATTTGTAAAATGATCAGGAGAAAGAAATGACAAACCACTCCAGTACCTGTGCCAAGAAAACCCCAAAACTGGGTCAAGGAGAGCTGGACACAACTGGACAAAAAATGTAACTCAAAAAACATAAGATATTATTTTATAATGATAACTTACAGATACAAATAAATTATAAACCACAATTCTATAAGGAATTGTAAACATTTTGTATGATTGTCAATTTTGTCTTAAATAAAATGTTCTTTTGACAAGCAAATTAACTAACATATACCTATTTCCAGATTGGGCATTAAATAGGCATTTAGAAATAATTTTGGCCTCATTCATACAACTGCTCTACATTCCAGCCAAACCAGACTGGGGAAATTGATTGATTATTCCTCAAATTCATCATGCTATTTTTCACCTATATTCATTCACAGAGGACGTTTCCCATGCCTTGAATTCATTCCTTCCTCATTTCCACCTGTTGAACTATTTCCCTTCCTTCAAGACTGGACTGAGGTATCACGTCCTACATGAGGCCTTTCCTGATTCCCCCAAATAAATAGATTTTCTCCCTCCTCAAATTTCACTATAACACATTGTCTGGAACTTTCCTTTGCTTCCTCATAATCTGTCTGTATAATTTCCCCTGCAGAATATAATCTCCTTGAGAAAAGAGTTATTTTAAAACTTTCTACTCATGACATCTAACATAGCTTCTTGTACATAATTTGAGGGGCAGGGAAGTGGTGCAGTAGATAGATCTCTGGGCCTGGCTTTAGGAAGACTCTGACCTCAGATACTTCCTTAGCTGTGGGACTGCGGGCATGTTGCTTAAACTCTATTTGCCTTAGTTTCCTCAGCCTAGAAATTCAAAATTAAGGTAAGAGTGAGCCATTAAAGCTAGATGATAATACAGGTTAGATAGCAGTCCTTAAGCGGATAGTAATTGATACTACATGAATGGATGAGGGACGATATAGGGACGATAACAGTGCTTACCTTGCAGGGTTATTGTGAGATCTAGTGAGATAATAATATAAATCACTTAACATAGTACTCGGCGTGCAATAGGAGCTATATAAATGTTTATTTCCTTCCCCTTCCCCCTTAATAAGCATTTGTTGAATAGAATGGAATTAGATATTCCAAAGTATTAGAATTTAGTTGGATTTTGTGTTCCAAAAAGGTGGAAATCTTTGGAGATGTAAAATACAGAAGAGATAGGAAAGGATGAGAACTGAAAAAAGAACATTGGATTTATTCAGGAGTAAGCCAATGGGTGGCCTTTGTCACTGAGTCTCTGATTTTGCTAAATGAATCCTCTGTGCAGAGCCCCTTGCAACGCAAAATGTAGACTGGACTTTTGTTCTGGGTAAGGATTGGACTAGGTGACGCCTAAGATTATATTTTATGATTCTGTAATAGGTAGTAGATACTCGTTATGGGTTTTTGAGCAGGAAGACAAATGAGGAGGAAGATGAGTCTAGCAGTGATGTACAGGGTGGATTAAAAGGGAGAGCTTAGAGGCTGGGAATCTGGCTACCCTGCACTTCACATTGGACCCTTGAAGCAAGGGTTTCCTAGAAATAAAGGCTTCCAAATTTTGAAATCTTACAGGACCATATCCTCTTGCAAACGGTTTATGAGTTATTTATTCAGAGTTTCCTTTAAAAGCCATCCAGGAGTAATGCAGACAATCATCACTTCCCCCTACGTTAGACAGATTGCAGGGATGAGAAATGGGTTTGTCTGCCCTTTCTACCATCTCTGTTTTATGTAGCCCAATGACAGCAATGTAATGAAAATTAAGGCTTTGAATTTGCTCGTACAACTGGAATGAGTTGAGGGAAGGATGCTTACATGGAAGATGTGGTGAGCTGATTAAAAATGTCCAGTGATGCAAGAAGAAAAAAATGCCTTACATGGTCACATATAAGGTCTCAGTTCAACATAAAGAACAATTTCCTACTGGCCTTGTGGAACACTGGAATGGAGATAGATTTAGGGTTCTCCTTTGGGCATGTTTAAGAGGAGTCATTATCTTCCAAGGTTAGATTCTGTGTGAGTCTGCATGGAAAGTTTCTACTGACCCCCAGATTTTGTAAATTATCATTTTTTAAAAAATCACCAAGTTTCTTCTCTGAGGATCAGTTTCAAAAGCAAAGACTAGAAAGTAAAAATTTTAAGATGGCATCCATCAAATCTCGATTCAGGATAACCAATCTGTAATTCTATAAAGCACATTCCCAATATAGATCCTGATCATCACACAGCCCCTCTGGGAAAATTCAATTATGAGAAGCAAAGGGGGTACGGTGAATATAGAGCCCAGCTCAGAGTCAGAAAGGGTGGGATTTAAGTCATGCTCTTAATACATATTGTCTGTGTAATGCTGGGCAATTCTATTCAATTCAATAAACATTTATGAAGCACTTATTATGTGCCAGGCACTGTGCTAAGTGCTGGGGAGACAAAAAGAGTCAAAAGATAGTCCCTGTCCTCAAGGAGCACAAGATCTAATGGACAAATCACTGAATAGTGCCCTGCTCTACTCTCTTAGACCATTCAGTTGCAGAACAGGTGTTGCTATGCATTAGTAGAGATAGTATCTTCACTGGAAATTATAATAATAATAGTTAAGTTTTATAGCACTTTACGTATATTATTTCATGTGATGTTCATGACAACCCTAGGGAGTAGGTGCTATTATTATCCTTGTTTTACAGATGAGGAAACAAAGCTTGAGAGAGGCTGAGTGCCTTCCTATAAACACATAGCTAATAAATGTCTGAGGTGGGATTTGAAATAGTCTTCCTGATTTCCAGAGGGCAGCTAGGTGGCACAGTGGATGGAACATTAGGCATGGAGTCAGAAAAACTCCTCTTCTTGGGTTCAAATCCATCCTCAGACACTTACTAGCTGTGTGACCTCCCAGGCAAGTCACTTAATCCTGTTTGCCTCGGTTTCTTCATCTGTAAAATGAGCTGGAGAAGGAAAGGGAAAACCAACCCAGTTTCTCTGCCAAGAAAACCCCAAAAGGGGTCACAAAGAGTCAGATACAACTGAAAAACAACTAAGCAACAACTTCTTGATGGCTGCTGCACAACCTAGCTCTCTATACCAATGTAATCACAGGTTCAATCCAAAATATCACACACACACACACACACACACACACACACACACACACAAACCACCCAAATCCAATTCTAGCTTTGAGAGCCTGGCTCAGCAGACACTACTTCAGAGTTTCCAGTTCAGACTGTAACCTCTAGCTTAACACCAAATATGGTCCGCAACCTTAATATTGCAGGCTTCAGTTTCCCTGTTTGCTAAAAGATACTAGAAAACACGATGCCCAAAATGTATTTCTATGAGGCTGAAATACATTTTTAAAGGAGAACCAGAATTTTGTATTTCTCTTCTTTCCCATTGCCTTCATGTTTTTATCTCAGTTTGTTCCTTTCAGCTTTTTTAAATGGCACCTCTGTTGCTGACCCAGAAAAAGTTTCAGAATAGGAGCAAGGGAGATGACTTTAGAAATTCTTCTTCACTGAAAATTGCAGCTATCAGCTCACCTACTTGTTTCTCTTATTTTTTAAAAGATCATGTTATCCTGAATATGTATGATTTTAAATTGCTGGCTTATTATTGTTGTATTATTTTGCCAGAAAATATTCTTTTGCTCCTCTTCCTATTCTACTAGAAAATATATTAGCTGTAAATCTCCATAGTTATTGGCTGGTTGAGACTTACAAGCAACTTTAAAAGTCATTTTGGAATTTTTCAGAGTGGCTTTGTAATGGCAGCAGCTGTGAACTGCAGGATCTGTCAGAGCATGTACCCAACTGGCCATGGTGCTTGCCCTGCCTTGTTAACAGCCTAAATAGAGACTACAAGGGAGTGGAGATGGGGGTAAGGTAGTGGCAGGAATGAGTCTATGATCAGCCATTGGCAAAGAGTACAGGGATGAATGACATCCCCTAAAGACTTTTCCATTTAAGCCTGTAGACTTCGTTTGACAGTGTTCTGCCTGGCCAATCACCATAGAAGGAAGGAATCTGCTTGACTCTTCTCCCAGTGGGTAGGAAACTAGGTCATCACAACTGGGGGCGGAGAACTTGTTCTAAATTTTTCAAGAGGAAATTTGGTCTCTCTTCCGCAGTAGAAAGTAAGCTTCTTAAGAGAAAGGTTCTTGCTTATCACTTCCACCTGTGTGACCTTGGGCAAGTCAATTTATCTTTCTTGAAACTCTCATATGTAAAGAGAGAGGATTGGACTAGATGGTATCTAAGGTGCCTTCCAGGTCTAAATCTATATTTTTACAGCAGTAATGTCTAGGGTTTATATCCCCAGTACTTAGCACAGTGCCTTGTAGCTGTTCAAGCAATATTGAATTGAATGGAACAGAATAACACTCTGTAGGTGTATAGACTGACCAAAACAGCCAAACAAACCCAGAACTGAGGACAGTTTACTTTCATCCTAGATTAGGTCCATCATCTCCAGTTATTATAAAATTCCTCCAACTTGGTATATGCAATATAATTCCATATTAGCATGATATAGATTGGAAGCTAGTGTCCGAAGCCCTGATTGCTAGCTACTATTCTGTCCCTTAATTAACTAGTGGATCATGAGCATCAATATCTGACACTTGGTTGTCAAATCATGTGGCCTCTCTGAAATCAGTTTCTTTCTCTGCAAACAAAGGACAATGACACTTGCCCTGCCTGTTTTGCAGGGTCATATGAGATACTGTGTATGAAAGCATTTTGATGACTATAAAAGTATTATACATAGATACATTTTAAGGCTGTCTTTATAGCCTATCACTTCTTCAAGTGGAGACTTTCCCATTCTTACCCTGCTGTAAATCAGAAAATCAGACAACCCTTGACTTAGATATCCTACTTTGGTAACAGAGGAGGTCTTGTGTTCAATAATATGCCATTATCAGTCATAGAATCAAAGTCTTTCAGAGTTGGAAGGGACTTGAGAGGTCATCTACTTTAACTCATATCAGAAAAAGAATTACATCATACTCTTGCATCATATTCAAATGATCATGCAACCTTTGCTTGAAAAACTCCATAGGAAAGGAACCTGCCCCCTCCCAAGGAGCCCATTCCGCTTTGGGACAACTCCAATTGTTAGGAAGTTGCAAGCCTAAATTCTCATTCTCTTTCTGTCTTTCTGTCTCTGTCTCTTTTTCTCTCTCTCTCTGTCTCTCCTTCCCTTCACCTGTTGATCTTAGTTCTATCTTCTGGGGCTAAACAGAACAAGTCTCAGCCCCCTTCCATGTTACAAAATTTCAAATACGTAAAAACTATCATGTTCCTACCTCTGCCCCACCCCTGTTCTTTTGCTTCTTCAGGCTAAACCTCTTCGATTCCTTTGAATGATCCTTACCTGACATGGACTCAAGGCTCCTGATTACTATGGTTGCCCTCCTCTGGATACTTTTACATCAGGCTAAATGGGATGCCCAGAACTAAACACAATACTGCAAATGGGCTCTGACCAGGGCAGGGTACAGAGGGACTATCAGCTTCTTATTCCTGGTAGTTCTCCCTCTCTTAATGCATTCTAAGATTTTTTTAACTTTTTTTTGGCTTCCATATCATACTGTTGATTCATATTGAGCTAATATTCCATCAAAATCCATTGACTTTTCCCCTTACCTACTATCCAACCATGCCTCTTCTAGCTTATACTTATGAGGTAATTATTTGGAATCTAAGTTTAAGACTTTAGATTGATCACTGTTAAATTTAATCCTATTAGATTTAGCCCAATATCCTAAACCATCAAGATATTTAGGAGTCCTCACAGTGGTCCACTGTGTTAGCCATCCTTTCCAGCTTTGTGATATTTACATTATTTACATACAAAGAATACCATGGTGACCCATCATCATGTAGCCCATTCTCTGAGTTGTGTTTCCAGGAGGAGGGATGGGTTATCCCCAACCCTTTTTGACAAGCATATTATATTTGCAAAACAGCTGTCTGGGATTAGGGATGTAGAACATGCCTATGGCACAAGGATTTTCTCTATATGAAGCAAATGATCCCACATTGGGATCAAAATGAAATTTTAGCCTCAACAAACTACCCTGTCATAATGAATGAAGAGCAGGTTTGCAGAATGACGTACCAAGTGCCAGACTATAATATAGACTGACACTCATTTCAACTCATTAATCATCACTTCCCTTGTCTAAACCCAGAAGCGGAGGCTTAATACCAGACACAGCTGTTATCATAGATTTGGAAAGATCTGCTTTGAGTATTGACAGTAAGAGTATTGATGATGCTGTCAAATGTGCCTGAGCCCACATGACCCCCTAGCACTGAATTTAGTTTCTCCTACTGGATTGAGTTTTACTCTTTCAGCATAGTCAAGGCTACAAATCCTACCACTGAACTCTTAGAATATCCCACATCAATTTATAGGAATCATATGGCTTCCTTATTTGCTAATTCTTCCTTAGTATTTGTAGAATAGACATGACTCCCACCAAGACAGATGAAAAGAGGAAAAGGTGTATTTGTCTTTTATTCAAGAAAGTTTTTTTTTTACTTCTTAACACCTTGGAATTTCCCACAAAGAAGCACATATTCATCAAGAAAGGTCAGGATAATAGGGAGAGAAAAGAAGGTAGCTTTTTCAACAGAGACTAAAAACGTTTCAGGACTTGTAAGAAAAACACTTTCCACACAGTTTGAGGAATAAATGTTTGTTGAATGAAAGAATGATGGAAAAGGGAGAAAAGAAGCCAGGTGAACAGGTCAAATGAAATCTATTTACTTGAACAGTAATTATGAAAATTAGCTAAGAACTCTAAACACAACTAGAGTGGCTACAAATTCTGATGACACAAATGTCAGCGACTGTCACAGTCATAGAATGTCGGAGATGACCTTGGCCAAACCTCCCCTTTTACAGATAAAACAACTAAAGACTAGAGAGGGGAGGTACTTGCACAAGATCATACAGTTAATGACTAGCAAAGTGAAATTAAACCCAGATCTCTTGTCTCTTAGGCCAACGTCCACTTTTTACTCACTTTAGACAGGACTTTCTATTCCACATAATAAAGGATTTATAACACTGTCATTATTGCTTTAGTTAATTCCTGAATGTTAGGCAATTCATGTATGAGCTAATCTAAGAAATAAATGTGAAGTTCAAATTTTTTCCATACTTCTCAGCAGAGACATGACTAGGAATTTTGGTACCAGGGCAAATTCAATTGGTGGTGGAGGTTTCAGATGGTGTTTGTAATGACCTGGTGATGATGAGAAAGCCCAGTGTTTTCTGGCTGGCAAACTCTTTTTCCCCTTTCTGAATCTTTATGATTCAGTCACAGGTTGCCTGGGTGAAAACTACTTTTCCCTGCTACTATTCCTCAGTCCCTCAACCCCATTCATATCAACTCACCCTGCCCTCCCCCAGTACCTAACCTGTACTACCCTTCTCTCTGCAACATCATCCCAACCCTCTACTTCCACTTCCATTGGTAATAAACTGCCCTTTGTTTAATACCTCCTCTTCACATTTACTTCATTTACTCCTTGAGTTGTATTCCTTGGGATGATATTTTTGCCTTTCTTCATATTCTCAGTGCTTAGCACATAGTAAAGTACTTAATTAAGGCTTGTTTATTTATTGATTGATTGATTGGATTAAAAAGCAACAATAACAATAAATAAAAACAACCCAGGATAGCATTCCTAACAAGATACCACATTCTTTGCTACCTTCTTCCGTCAGCATTGGGTGTACCTTCCCTCATTTCTTCCTAGAACACTGAGCCTGAAGCTCTTCTGTTATTCTCCATCCTTTCTACAGTCTCCTGTGCTTATACGTGGGGACTTGAATAGACATACTGATGTCTACTCAAACACCTTGGCCTCACCATGAATGACCCTCTTGTCTCCTCAACATGCTCTGAGGCAAGGGTTGAACAATTCAGAGCAAGGAGCCATTGACCAAGATCAACATAGATCTTGGTGTGTCCCTCTCCCTGGGACACTGTATGTAAGCTCACTGTTTATCCCTGGCCTACCTGGAAACTTTTCTGCTACTCTGTTTGGCCAACAACTGGTTAAATAAGAGTCCTTCTATCTTCCTTGATAAGTCAACCTCTCAATACTTAGAATATTCAGGAACCCTGAAACACTATACCTGTACCTTCTGCCTCTCCCCTGATATTAACAGTCATAAGCCTCATTCTCAACCTCTTCCCAGAGTCACTTTCTCCTCCAGCCCTTGAAGAGACAGATTGCTACAATAGCAGTGGAATAGAGGACATACCATTCCCACCTTCTCATTTGCTAGTAACCTCACTTCCTCCCTCTCTCCTGGAGCCACTTAACCCCTCAACCTCACTTCTAACAGGGTAAAGCATAGTATAAGATGCCAGAACTGAAGACTTCAGACTGCAGAAGGGAGGAAGTTGTCACACCTCTCAGGTTGTCAGTGCCTGTGTTAAAACTCAAGATGCCCTTCCCTTGTTACAATTTTGCTTCTCAATCTCCCTAGTAAGTACCAACTCAGGTTCCAGATGTGAGAAAGAATTATAGAACATAAGAAGAATCAAAATTAATCCAGTGGTACTTTCCTTAATTTGATTCTAGAAAAAGCTCTTGGGTCAGAGATGACAAGGTGATATGTGCATATAATCACAAAATGTAATTTATGAAATTGTGTGTATGTGTGTGTGTATGTGGAGAAGGAAGAGGAATATATACATAAATACATATGTGTATCTTAAGGATATATAGAAATATAGCCCCAAATGATGTGGCTAGACTATGAACTTCCAGGAAAAAATATGGTAAACTTAAGATTTAAAGACAGAAGTGATCTTAGGTTTTATCTAGTGTAAGTCTCCCTCCTTATCTATGAGAAAATTGAAGTTCAAAGTAATAAAACAGCTTGCCTGAAGCTCCAGATTCCAAGCACAGGTTTTCTGACTCCAAATCTAGTGTTCTCTACTGTATCTCCTTGCCCTGGACAGCCTGGTAGTTGGTGTCAGGAAATGGGATGGCCAGCTGGTTATGAGCACAGGTTTCAGGCCAGTCTTGAGTTAGAGGCGGAGAAGTAAATGACACATTCTTCAAAGAGCATTGAAAGCTACAGTCCAAATAATAGTCTTCACATGTGCATATGGGAAAGAGGGCTGTGTGTGATGCACTGGGCTTTTCCACTGTACCTGCTGCCCTCACAGATGTCAACTGCTACAAACAATATTTGTATGCATAGCTGGGTGTGCACAGAAAGTCTGAGTGGAAGGAATATTCTTTTATACAATTCGTGTTGAGGGATGTGAAGATTGAATAGTTCTCTGAAGGTTTGTGAATTCACTTTTTAAGTCCATTTGGAACTGAACTTAACTGTCTTTTTCTCATAATCTTTTACATTTCAGATAGAAATTCCAAATATATTGTAGTTGTAACTGTACATACATATATACATATTCACACCTATATATAACTATCTATAACTATACCTATATCTGTGTGCATATACATTTATATATGTCTGTATGTAAATGTATATCTTATCTGTATGAAGTCTTTATACTTATGTCTGTCTGTATCAATTTCTGTATCTTTACCCATATATATCTAATCTATAACTATATATATGTAGTATACATATTTACACACACTTATAATTACTTATATCTTTCTCTATGTTTGTATATATATATATATCCCTAAATATATACGTATGTGTATATAATCTATATTAAGTCTTTATATCTAAGCCAGTATCAATTTCTGAATCTGTATCTACATATATCTAATTGATAGCTATAGCTATATACATACCTAAATATATATTTCATCTAACTCTATACATATAGCTTTAGCTATAGTTCTGTTTTATCTATATTTGTATTTATATCTATATATAATTATAGTTATATCCATATGTTTAGTGCCATCTATAGTTGTTATTGTATCTGTCTATCAATTTATATTTATTTCTATAGAGTTGTAGCTATATCTGGAGCTGGAGCTCTATCCCGAGCTGTAACTATCTCTATTTATCTATAGCTGTATCTATATCACTATTTCTAGCTGCAGTGGTAGCTACAGCTGCACCCATGAGTTATGGACAAAAGGAGCAAGGACTTCTGAGTCTTCTTTGCCACTTTGGCCACCAGCAACTTTTCATTGTGTGGTAAATTTTCATTGCTTGGTGGTAGCAGCTGTCAATGGAATATGGTTCCCCATCTTCCCAACTTACCATTATTCCTCTTTTCCAATGTGCATTCATTCTCCTGCCCTCACTCCCAGCCCAACCTTTCAGCTTGCCTTGTAGTTCACCATTTCTAGGACCCACTGCAGCATCAGGACATGCTTAGGGAGAAAAGAAAGGTGCCCAGGATTTGATTCTGCCAAAAAACCATGGCAATTGGACACAAGAGATTTGGCTTTGCTCAGCCAATAGCTAACAGTGAATTCAAGGAATTAAAGAATGAGACCCCCTTCCCCCCTCCAACAACATTGAAACATTCAAAAGAAATCCCAGGAAGCGTTGATGAGAACACTAATTACTATTATGACATTTAACTGGTTGTCAGCCTCATTCCAAGTGTAACATTTATGTTGAATATCTCATTATTTCCGTATGCAGTTGAGGCCAGAGACAAGGGTCTAGTGAGGTCCTACAGAAAGAGAACAAGGATTGCCAATGCTATGTCTCCATGGTAGCACAGCTAATCTGGCAAGATCGCCAAGCACACACAGAGGAAGAGAGGTTATTGACAAAGCTATCTTTGATACAGGGACTACGCAGAGAAGAAAACAGTCCAGGAAATCCATTTCTAAAGGATGGTCTAACCCTTTAAATATAGCCTTTGCTGAGAAAGAGAGACTTAGAGGTAGTGGGGTGGGGGTGAGGGTGGGCAGAGAAGCATTCTGTTTTCAGGAGAACTTTTTGGTTTGGCCTGGGCTTGTTTTTGTTATAGTGCTCTCAAACTGCGCTGGCAATCACATTAGTGGTTCTGAGCATTGTGGCCACTTCAATGAAGGCTTTTTGTTTGGGATCACCTGCCTTACTTCATGGCAGTTTTTTATTCTGAGGGCTGCTTCTCAGAGATCTAAACTGGCCTCACGTTTAAAGAAGTGAGTAAGAGAGCAAGGGGGAAGAGACACCCCTTTTTTCATACATGTTAGCATAGTCAAAGCACACACACCCCTACCCACCCAAACAAGGGGCTAATTTCTGCCCAGAGTCAGTTTATTCTAGGACAAAAATAAAATACAACCTTACCAGCTTGGTTTCAAACCATGATACAACAACATTGAATGAGTGTGTGTGTGTGTGTGTGTGTGTGTGTTCATGTGTGCACGTGCATGCGCATGTGTGCATGTGTG
>NW_020950417.1:2633252-2652156 GCF_900497805.2 Vombatus ursinus | reverse complement strand
TTCATTATTCTCTCTAATTGGGACCTAATTGTCTATATACTAGAGTGGGTGAAGTTGAATAGGCAAGAGTTCACATGAAAAAACCCTAAAAATTCTAGTGTACCACGTGTTTATATGAATCAACAGAACAGCCTGCTAACTAAAAAGCAAATATAATTTTAGGTTGCATTAATAGAAGCATAAAGGGAGGGGGGTGGTCATGGAAAACTTTGGTCAATCATTGAAGTTCCCTGTCTCCTCTCAACAGTGTTCAGATCAATGGAGGTGATAATCTTATTATATTCTCTTAGGCACATACAAGCTTTTTTGAAAGGGTTACTAAACTCAGGCAAATGTTGTGTATATATATTGCTTAGATTTTAGCAGAATTTGCTCACATTAACTAAATTTTGCTAAATTTAGTGAAAATTTTTTAGCAGTTGACAAAGTTTCTCATGCTATTTTCTTCTGCAAAATTTGGATGGACTTTAAACTGGCTGAATAGGAATACTCAAAGTATTTTAATGTAAATTTGGAGGAAACTCCTTAATGGAGTATCCTCAGGATAGGCACTTGGCCTCTGCTGTTTAACATTTTTATAACCGGATTGGGCAAAAACATAATACTTTGACCAAATTTGCAAATAACAAAGTTAGGAACATATTAGATGACAGATATTGAATCTAAAAAAAGCTCGACAAGTTGAAACAATTGACCAAATCAAATAAGATGAAAATCAATAGGGATAAATATAGTCTTTCTCTTGGGTTAAAAAAAATCCTCCTTTGTAAGTATAAAATGTCAGAGACATTTGGAAAACACTTCATCTAAAAAACTCTGAGACTTGTATCACACTATAAACTCAGCATGAGCCAACTGTAAAATATGATAGCCAATAAATTTTAGGATGCACTTTGAGAGGAGACATATCAAGACTCAAAATGCTGAGCCTCCTGCTCTACCCTCCTCTCCTCTGCCCTCCCCTCCCTCTCCACTTCCATCCCCTCCCCCACTCTCTCCATCTCCTCTTTCCTCCCCTCCTCTCCCTTTTCCATTTCTCTTCTCTTCTTTTCCCTTCCCTTTTTTCCCTATATGTACACATGTACATACATACACATACACTCATACATTTACACATACACACACGTGCACACACACACGCACACGTATATGTCACCATCAAGACAAATATTTGTGTATATACATATATCATATGCCTGTAGAAAAATATATATTGAATATTGAATCATACATTGAATAGCTATTAAATAGTATGTTGATTTATATCCTAATAGATAATAATTATTATTCATTATTTTAATATGTATCATAATCAATAATTTAAATATATAAATTATTATTGATTATTAATAACAGCAATAATAGTTGTATATATTTCTTTGAAGCCTTAAAGTTTACAAAGCACTTTATATACATTATCTAATTTGAACCTTATACTAACCTTATGAAGTAAGTAATAATAATAGCTGGCATATATAGCACTTATGGTTTGCAAAATGTTGTACATGTATAATCTCTTTTGATCTAATCTGTTTCTCACAACCTGTGAAGCAGGTGCTAATAATAGTACCTGCTAATTAGCTATTAGAGGTCAGGACTCTGAGTCTGAAGAGTCCTTGTACAGGGTCACACAGCTAGTAAGTATCTGAGGAAGGATTCAAAGTCAGATCTTGCTGACTCCAAGAACCATGCCTTATCCAATTCAATGTTTCACCTATTCACTCTGTAATATCATCCAGTGAAGATATTGATGAAAAGAGGTAGCATGCCATAGTGCATAGAGTGAGGAAAACCTATATTCAAGTACCTTTTTTTATACATCCCGACTATGTGACACCAAGCAAGTCACTTGACTTCTCAGTGCTCTATACAACTCTCTAAGACTGTAAGATGCGTACAGGGCACTGACCTGCATCAGGTCAGATAGAGAGTGTTCCCTCATCAGAGGTCTCCTATACCAATAAAATCACAGGTTCAGTTCTTATCCTTAGAAATGAGAAAATTGATGATTAAACAATTTGCCCGTGAGGTTGATAATGAACGTCAGGGGTAGAATTTAAACCTAGTTCTTCCTGACCCCAAATTCAACACTCTATTGATCACAGAATATTGAGCAGATATCTCTAGGGTTGCATTTGTGGAATCTTGCATGATCTTGACATGTATGAGAGCATTAAAAGCTGGCAGGCATGGTAAGCACCAAATTACATCATAATGATGAAATTAACTGTATCTTAATGGACAGAAAATGACTCATAACTGTTATGGGATTCATATCAGAATCAAATGTCTCTGTCCTCTTTTTTAGAGGTTGCACTTTGCTTTACTGATTAAAATGCTTTAAAAAATATTCACCAAGCTATAAACCCAGAAGTACTGTGCTTATCTTTGCCTTTTGATTAATTTAGGAAGTTATTTTTAAAACCTGCCTGTTTCCTTCTCATAATTTCATCACAGATACAATGCAATAATGAATAGTAATAATAAAGTAATAGTGTTTCCCTATTTTTTCCATTCTTTTGGTATCTTCCTCTCCCTGAGTTATCTTATAAAAATCCCTCATTGTGCTCAAGATTATATCATCTCCAGGATGGAATTTCTCACTTTGGACTTCATCTTGTCTACTTGCTCTTCCCAACCTCATTATTCTCATTGCCATTTCAGCTTCCTCTTGTAGCACATTGAGAACTGAGAATTGCATATTTGGTAACTCCCTTATCACTGATGATGAAAATAAGCAAAGACAGAAAATTTTTTTGCATTTTTCATCTGTTGTCCTCCTGCCTGTTTCTTCTAGAAATTCTTCTTGAAATGGTATGCTTAGTTGGGTATCATGCAAAGTTTCTATAGACTTGCCTTTCACTGTTTGAGGTAATAATACTTATAATCTTTCATATTTCTCTGTAGTGTTTTATAAATAACTTCCTATTCTAATCTGTTGCTGTTACCCTCAACTACCATATTTCTTCACCTGGAAAAATAATGTCAAATATTTCCTGGCTAAGGTGGGTTTTGAACTTTTTTGGCCTCCTTATTTTGGTGATTGGCTTATAACAGTTAGATTTTCACAGGATATTTAAAGTCGATAATCAGGCTCCTTTCCATTTCCAGTTTTATAGCATCAGTAGCTTTTTTGAATAGGTCTGGTTTTAACTATTATAATTATTCAAATGTCTTTTTCTTTTTATCCATTCTCCTAATTTGATGATGATTTGGTTTTGCTTTAATAAGTTGGTGAATTGACCACATGGAGATATCAGATTCTAATATAAATCCCATATCAGTTATGAGTCATTTTCTGTCCATTAAGAAATTGTTCATTTCATTTTGATGATGTTATTTGGCACTCACAATGTCTGGTAATGTTTTATACTCTTCTGGAATGAATGAATGAAAAAACATTTAATACAAGCTTACCATATTCAAAGCACTGTCCTAAACAATGGGAGTATAAATTGAAAAGTGGAATAGGCCCTGCCTTCAAGGAGCTTATATTCTAATGGGGCAGACAACATGTATAGGCATGAGCTGTGAATCAAATGGAAAGGTCCCATGGTCCTTAGGGTATAGCATCAAAGCAGATGGTAATGCATATTCTTTAATGTAATTTCTACTGATAATTATGCCTATTTCTGATATTGAAGCATTTGACAGTAAGCATTTTGGTGGAGAGAACTTGATTTTCTTAGTCATTTGTGACTATTGTGGCTGAGAAAGCAGGGGCTATAGAATCCACAGAAGTCATTGCCAGATCACATTTCCCTAGGGATTGCTAACTAGGATGATAGCTTTGAGGGCTAGGCTGGAAGCAGGGACAGAAAGTGCTACTGCTTCTAGGCTCTAGGTACCTGATGGTAGCAGTTGATCATTGGTTGGTGTTGGTAGTGTCAAGGTGGTGTCAATGGGCCCCTGCTCCACAATGACTTCACTTTTCAATGATGGCTATGGCCTGGCCTGGAAATACGGTGGTGTTGGAGCAGTGCTATTCCCAAGGTTCTTGGGTTCAATGTCTTGGGCTATCTCCATTATGATTTGAAGGGAAGTGTTGGTCAAAGTAGTGGTTGTAGTTTGATTTGCCTGGCACATGCTGCCTCTCATTTCTATTTATTTATGACACATTCATGAGGCTTCTGAAGAATCTATGCATGTGTTGCCTATATGTGTGCCTCACTGCCAGTGTTTACTATTTTTAGTGTATACAATTGCTACCAATACTTTTTGCAGTTTTAGGAAAGTGTACCCCCAGGTTTTGGGGAGCTCCGGGTAAATTTTTAAGCTTCTGTTCATACATTCTGTTATCTCACCAAATACTTTTACTAAGTAAACTGTGTCAACAGGCTGAATATTAAGAGTCAGCACATCAATGGGGGCTTGTCAACTATAGCTTTAGAAGAATGGACCTATAGAGCACATTTGAAACTTGCAGTAGTAATTATCTACTACCTAGGATTTTTAGGATCCTAATCTCAAATGATTTTAAGGATCCAATCTGTGAGTGTGATTGATGGTTTTGAGAGGTAGCCTCTAGAGGAGATGCTATATGTGTAATTTGATTCCTGTAGACTAGATTTTGTATTCTTCTTACTTTTCCCCTTTTCTTAGGAAAAAAAACACATTATTGTAACAATTCTCCTGTTTTTCTGTTCCTTCTTATTCAAATTAATGAGGATTTTCCATTGAAAAAAATACTTCTGACCAATAAGGCAATCATCAAATCAACTTTGGCCTCAAAAGTACAAGGAATTGCGTAGCTCCCTGCATACCTGAAAATTATAGCTAATACCAATCATGACTTGACAAAGCTGACTATGAGCTTAGGGTTCTTTAGGATAGGTATAACTCCAGGAACAAGGAAGTGATATTCCTACTTCATTCTGCTCTGGCCTGAACATACATGGTATATTGTAAGAAATAGGAGCCCTGGTTAAGGACAGTGATAAAATATAGAGCATTCAGGGGAGAGTAATCTGGATACTAAAACCTGTCATATAAGAGCTAGTTAAGGAAATCAGATGTTTGCCCTGGAAAAGAGAACTTGTGGGACACAATAGCTATCTTGAACTGCACTATTTTAAGACTTTCATGTAGAAAACTTTTTAGGGGTCCAGAGGGAACTGGGAGCAATGAGCAGAACTTGCAAAGAGGTGAGTTTAGTCTTGAAGTTAAAATAACTTCCTAAAAATTAGCAAAATAGAAAAGTTGAATGAGATGACTTGGTAGTGATTTCAACTTCCCTGGAGGTCAGTCTTCAAACAGAAGCTAGATAAATACTTATCAAGCATGAGGCAGTGGGAAAATCATTTTTAAGCATGAGCTGGACTGGATGGCCAACGAGGTACCTTCCAGTTCCAAAATTCTTTGATTCTGTGACCTTTATCATCCTTTTTTCAAGGGTATGTATAAAGTGTGAATAAAAACAATTCCTCTTCCCACCTAATGAGATTGTTATGAGGATTGAATGAGATAGAATATTGGGAAATGCTTTGAAAACTATAAAATAGTGTACAAAATTAAGGCATTATAGTTGTTATTATCATCCTAGGGACAGAAAAGATAAAAGTATTCCATCCTCTGTGGTATTTAATTCCATTTCCACCAACTAGAAAGTTCCCTTAGCCTATTCTAAGAATAAATGGGCAAAACAGAAATTAGTCAGCCACCTATCAGCAATACTATTTGTATCTGTATTTTACTGGATTATTATACTATTTGTATTATACTGGATTTTTTAAACATTTAGAGATATTCCCATATACGACAAAATCTTTATGAAAGCAAATAGCTGGGGCAAAAAGATGCTCATCAAGTAAAGAATGACTAAACAAATTGTGGTACACAGATGTAATAAAATATTACTGTGCTATAAAAATATTAAATATAATTAATACAGAGAAGTATGGAAAGATTTATTTGAACTGACGCAAAATGAAGTGAGCAAAGTCAAGAAAACAAAACACATAATGACTACAACAATGTAAACAGAAAGAATAATAACCACAAAACAATAAAAAGTGAATTTTGCAGAGTTACAAAGAACAAACATGGTCCCAAGGAAAATATAAATAACTTTTTGGAAGAATTGAGAGGTCCATGGGAGTAGAACATTGCATTTATTTTCAGACTGTTTTGATGTATAGATTGATTTTCCTGATTTTTTTTTCCTCTTCATCCTCATTTTCTTTAAAAGTTTTCTTTGTTTTATGGGATGACTGTGGGAGAGGGAAGGGAAAGCAGATGGGGGGAAATTTTAGGCAATGTAAAAACCAAAGATATCGATACATTTTATTTTTAATGCTAAAAAATAAACTTTTGGAGATGTGCAAAGGTTTGCTAGTAGACTACTATTACCAGTTTGTTTGAAAGTAGCTAGTCTCTCCTCCCAAAGGTAGTTGGCCCTCATCCTATGATATGCCAACAGGAACAAAGCACTGTGCTCACCAAAGCATTCCTTTATGTCCCGGAGTAATAGACCTGGAAGGGACCTCCCACATCAACTAGTTCACCAGCCATCTTTCACAACTGAGGAAGCAGGTCCAGGTGGATTCAGTGACTTCATATCAGTCACACAACTAAGCAGCAAAACTCAGATTCAGGTCACTAGAATTTTCATTCAGGGCTCTCTCCATTACTCCATATGTCCTCTGCCTTCTTAGGGTCCTTCTGAAAGCCCACACATCTCCCAGAATTACAGAAGGGGAGAAATCCTCTCCCCAGGGAGCTCCTCCGGTGGAAAAAAACATAGAAAGGAGGTGTGGGGGAAGGGAAATGAATTCCTTTAGGTCAGAGAATAGGGCAAGTGTTCTGAGAGTGTTTGGTTCACCCTAGGTTTCCAGAAGGTCACAAAGAAAGGACCCGGGCTTAATCCTACCATTGACATCAAAAGGAACCTTGGGCCCAAAAGTGGGGGTTTCAGCAGCCAAAAAAATCCAGCCTACCTCTGTCATAGTGCTTTGCCCAGGGAATTCTGGTTTTGTCCTGAACATTGCAGCTCTCTGTTTTGCTGCCAAACATTTGAAAAGGAGGCAGCTCACCCAGGGACCTACAGAGGTTTTCTAAAGTGCTAAGCAGACTCTGTTCTCCAGTTTTAATTATTTTCTAAGGCTTTGGCACATCTCTTGACAATCTGTGCTCCTCCACACTCCCAACCTCCACCCATGACAAGTTCTATAGTCTAGTCATCTTGAGACTCAGTCTATATATTGCTACAGTTATTATTTAGCGAACTCATTGTAACCTCCAAGAAGGGATTTAGAAGGCAGCCACGTGACTCAGCAAGTAAAGCATCGATCCAGCGAGAGCAATATAATTGCAGAAATTCCTGGGGCATGAAGAGAGTAATGATTACATCTCTGCTGACAATTTCCTCAGTGTGTCCTGCATTACAACCTGACAACTATCTAAAGGAAAATTGATCCTGGTACAAAAATCACTAGGGGATCTAGGAAATGCAGCAAAAGAAAAAAAATGAGTTATGTAAGTTAACTTGAAATGCTAAATGCATAATTTATCTTGCTGTATAGGAAAAAGGAAGACAGATTTTGAAGGCAAAGAGTTTTAAAAGCACAAGGAGGCTAAATCAATTAGCCTTTAAGCCATTGTCTTTCAAGGAAATGATGCACAATAGAAAATTGTTTCTGATAATATCAGACTGATTGCTATTCCGTGGCAAAGACTAAAAGGCAGAGAATTAAAGTGCTCATTCAAACATCTAAAAGGGAATTGTGAAACTTAACAGACGCCAATGGCCACTGGGTATAGAAAATTGCCAACTCTAGCCATCCTTCTCCAAAGAAGGCCAGAACATTTTTTCTGTGCCAAACCAAAGCATGGGATAAAGGCCTGCTTTTCTGTATTTTATATACATGTGACTTTACTACATTGAAATTAAAACTGGAGGCCAGGGCAAGGGGAGGATATATTCTCTGGGTCTGAATTACTTACATAGGGTTGTTGAGTCAGCCATTGCCTTTTAAGAGATTTTTCCTAATATTTTATGGGTTAGTCCAACATTGCCTTTGATATCTTGCCTGGTTTGGAGCATCCCTACAAGTTTGGGGGAAATTTTAGCAGAGGGATAGGAGGGACTCATACTAATGTGTTGTCAGGCATATACAGAATCCACATCTGGCTTCTGTACCAATGCTGCATCTGCTGTTTCTTCACTACTCTTTCCCTGGACCCCTCAAGCCCTCTTACAATTTAGTCTCCCTTGCAGGACCCCCTTCATGGACCAGACCACCCCAAACCCATCTTGTTAGTCCTATACATACCACCATAACTGGACAACACAAATATTGGCAACTGTATTTGAGTAGAAAACCATAAAATTTTACAAGGACCTACATGAAGCCAAAAATTAGATTGGTTCAATAAGCAAAGAACACTTTTGTGGGTAGGCATGCCCAGAATGGGTTAGGTAGGCATACAGCATATGCTAATTTTGGTTTCACTTGAACTCCCATTTTGCTGAGAAGTGCAAATGATTCAACTCATGTTGCCTCTGCTGGAAGAATGGAAAGCGTGCTAAGTTTAGAATCAGAGAACTTGGGTTAGAGTCCCACCTCTGGCAAAGTGCTACCTTGGACAGATCACTTAAACTTTCTGGGCCTTGGTTTCCTCATTTCTAAAATGAGAGAGTTAGATTAGATGACGCTAAGGGCAATTCAACCTTGTGCACCCTGAGGATTCCCAACCACTCCTATTAAATGGGACCTCTGAGTCTACCCTAATTTAAACATAATCCCTACACATCATGGAGGCTCCCAAACAAGATAACAGCTTAATGGTATTAAATTAGCATTCTCTGATGATTTGAATATACTGACAGGCAAGAAAGGCAAAGGCGATTCAAGCTTTCTTTAGGTGGTGTCAAGTTGTCAATGGAGCCATTTCATGGCCAGAAGAAATATGCCTTCAGAAGATGGTAATGAGAATGTGAGAATGTATTCTCTCTCTCCCTCTCTCTCTCTTTCTCTCTCTGTCCTTTCCTCCCTCATCTCTCTCTCTCTTTCCCTCCCTCTGTCCCTCCCTCCCTCATCTCTCTCTCTGCTCTTTCTCATTGCCCTCTTTCCTCTCCTTACCTTTCTTTCTCTTTCCCTCACTCCCTCCATCTTTCTTTCTCTTGTTTTTTCCATCTCTCTGTCTCCACCTTTATCTCTCTGTCCGTCTCTCTGTCTATCTAGCTGTCTTCTGCCTGTGTCTCTATGTCGCTCTGTCTCTTTGTCTCTGTGTCTCTGTCTGTCTACCTGTCTCTCTCTCTCTTTCTTCCCAATAATTTTCCTTCTCATTGAACATAACCAGTGATGATAAGAGCAGTACACAGATTGAATCAATATTATGCCTATTGGCATCCATGGGAGGTCTTCAATACAAGTGGTGAATGTGACCCACATGTGCTGCCAAAGGAATGCTGCATCCACATACAGGCAGTAGGATTAGATTTGGGATATAAGCTAATGACAGATGGCAAAGAAAATATTTCTTTGAAGCAGAAGAGCTCCTCATTGTACCAATTTGGGGTAAGTCTTCTATGACTAAATTAATCCGAATAAACCAGTACTAACCAATAGGGAAGGAAGATTATTATTTTAACCACTTCTTCATACTATATTTCCATACCTTCTCCTTCATTTTGAGACTTAAGAGACTATTCTTTCACCGATGGTCCTCACCTTGGGGATCATTGAATCATAGACTTGAATTTGAAGGGACCTCAGAGGTCTTCTAATCAAGTAAATTCAGTTGAACAGACATTTATTAAGAATGTACTTCATATCTTCAAGGTATTGTGCTAGAAACTGGAAAAGCAAAGACAAAACCATTATCTGGAAGATAGAGTGTATGAAAGGAAACAATATAAACTATCTGGAAAGGTAAGTGGGAGTTACATTCTTGAGGACTAGAAAATTTGTATTTTGTGTGAGAAGCAATAGGGAGCCAATGGAGATTTCTGAGCAGGGAAATAACATGGTCAGATATATGTCTTAGATATATTAATTTGACAACTGTGTAGAGGATGGATTAAAGAAGGAAGAGAATAGGGACAGGGAAACAAATTAGGAGGCAATTGCAACAGTTCAGTGCAAAATTAATGAGTATCTTGAATTGTATCAGTGGAAGAGAATGAGACAGATGAAAGACAGGTCATGGAAGTACAATAAGATTTAGAGGATGAAGTTGAATGAAGAATCAAAGGTGATTCCAAGGTTGCAAACTTGAATGACAGTCAATAAACATTTATTAAGCATCTACTATGTGCTAAGCCATCTACTGTGCTGAGCTATGGGGACAAAAAAAAAAAGAGGTAAAAGATAATCTACTCTCAGGGAACTCCCAATCTATTAGTGGAGACAATAAACAAACAAATACATACTACCACTCTATACATAGGATAGATTTTGTAGTTCTTCAGACATTTTTTCTGTCACATCTAATCCTTCATGACCCCGTTTGGGATTTTCTTGGCAAAGGTACTGGAATGGTTTGCCATTGCTTTCTCTAGCTCATTTTACAGATGAGGAAACAGAGGCAAACAGGGTGAAGTGACTTGCCCAGGGTCACACAGCTAGTAAGTGTCTGAGGCCGAATTTGAACTCAGAAACATGAGTCTTCCTGACTCTAGGTCTGGCGCTCTATCCACTGTGCCACCTGGCTACCTAGGCCTTCCTATAGGATAGATAGGAAACAATTAAAAGAGGAAAGGCACTAGAATTAAGAAAGTTGGGGAAAAGTTTCCCGTAAAATATGAGATTTTAGTTGGAACTTGGAAGAATTCAGAGAAGCCAGTAGGTAGAGATGAGAAGGGAGATGGATTCTAGGCATGGAAGACAGCCAGAAAAGTACCCAGAGCCAAGATATAGAGTGTCTTATTTATGGAACAGCAAGAAAGCCAGTATCAGTGGATCAAAGAGTAGGTTGTGGGGAATAAAATATAAGAAAACTGGAAAAGCTTGTGACAGGGAAGAGGTTATGAAAGGCTTTGAGTGCTAAACAAAAGATTTTGTGTTTGATCCTAGAGGCAATAGGGAGCCACTGGAGTTTATTGAGGGGAGAGGGGAGTAATATGGTCAGACCTGTGTTTTAAGAAAATCATTATGGCAGATGAATGGAGAATGGATTGGAGTGGGGAGAAACTTGAGGTACATAGACCCATCAGCAGGCTATTACAATAGTCCAAGTGTGAGGGGATAAGGGACAGTGCCACAGAAGAGTCTGCATCAGAGGAGAAAAGAAAGTACATCTGAGAGATGTTTTGAAGTCAAAATCATCAGGAGTGAAAGAGATCATAGAACCACTATCAGATTCTATCTTATTTTCTCTAGCAGATTGTCCCCTGTATCATCTCTACCCTCTCACTAATCTTCAATCTCTCCCTATATATTGGCTACTCCCCTACTGAATATAAATATAACTGTGTTGAAATCCTCACTTGATTTCACCATCTATTGCTAGCTATTGCCTGAATCTGTTTTCCCTTTCGTGGTTAAACTCTTCAAAAAGGTCATCTACATTCAGTGCTTCCACTTTCTCTCTCCTCAGTCTTTACTTAACTCTATGTAATCTGGTTTCTGAGCTCATCACTTAACTGAAACTCTTCTCTCCAAAGTTACCCACAATCTCTTAATTGCCAAATCTAATGGTCTTTTCTCATTCTTCACCCTTCTTGACCTCTCTCATTCTTTTGACACTCTCAATCACACTCTTCTCCTTGATATTCTCTAGGTTTTCATGATACTTCTTATTCCAATTGTCTTCCTATCTGTCCAAATGCTCCTTCTCAGTTTCCTTTGCTTGCTCTTCCTCCAGGCCATGACCATGAACCACAGGTATCCTCTAATGGTCTGTTATTGGCCCTCCTCCCTTCTCCTTCAGTATTGTCCTGCTTGGTGATATCATCACACATCTTATGCATTCAGTGATTAGCTCTATGCAAATGATTCTTACATTTATTTTTCTCGCCATGGTCTCTTTCCTGACCTCCAGTCTCACATCACCAACTGCACATTCAACATCCTGAACTAACTATCTCATAGACATTTTCAATTCAACATATCTAAAACAAAATGCATTCTCCTTCTCCTCAAACATTCCCTTCATCTAAACTGTCAAGGGCATCACTATCTTTCCAGTTACCTAGGCTTACAATTTCACTTCCTCAACTCTTCACTCATATTCATCCCAAGTGTTCAATCTAATGCCAAGTGAAAATAATTTGGCATTCCTACCTTCACAACACCTGTTGCATCCAATCCCTTTTTACTCACATAGCTGCCTCTTTGGTGAAGGTCATCATTGCTTTGTGTCTGAAAGTTTGTAATAGACTTCTTTTTGATCTCTTTGCCTCAAGCCTCTCCTCACTCCAACCCACCCACTCTTTGGCTGCCAAATGATCCAATCACTTCATCCTCCTATTCAATAAAACCCAGTTGTTCCCTATTATCTCTAAGTTCAAATATAAATTCTGTTCTGCTTTGAAAGCCTTTAAAGGCCTGTCCTCTTCCTTCCTTTTTGATCTTATTACATTTTATTCCCCTCCATATGCTCTATGATCCAGAGACACTGGGATTCTTGTTGTTCCTCACACATGATTCCCTGGTACCCAAATTTACAACCATCTACAAAAAAGGCTTTTCCTGGTTCCTTCCCACTGTTAGTGTCTTTCTTCTCAGATTACTTCCCATTTACATTACATGTATCTTGTATACAGAGTTGTTTGCAACTTGTTTTTGTCAGTAGAATGCATGGACCATGTTTTTGCCTTTCCTGGCACATAGTGAGTATTTAGTAAAATCTCATTGACTAAATGACAATTTAATTCAGAGATAGCTGGTGGCACAGTTAATAGAGTACTGGGCCCAGAGTCAGGAAGATATTAGTTCAGATCTTGCCTCAGACACATACTTAGCTATGTGACCCTGGGCAAATCTGTTTGCATTAGTTTCCTCAACTACAAAATAGGTATAATAATAACACACACTCCCCAGGGTTGTTGTGAGGCTCTGATGAGATACTATTTGTAAAAATGCTTAGCACAGTGCCTGGCACATAGTAGACACTATTAAAATGCTTATCCCCTTTCCTTTCCCACCCTCTTCCCCAATTCAATTCAACAAATATTTATTAAGTACTTACCTTATGTAAGTTACTGTGCTATGTTCTGAGGACTGGGGAAAAAAAGAAATAAAACAATATGTTCCTCAAAAGGTTTCTATTCTTCTAGAACATAATAATAGCTATCATTCATATGGTGCCTTTAAGTTTGCAAAGTGCCTCACATTATCTCATTTAAGCCTCATAACAACCCTGGAAGACAGTGATGACAGGTACTCTTATAATCTTCATTTTACAGATGAGGAAACTGAGGCTCCAAGAAGCAAAGTCATGGTGACATAGTAATGAGACAAGATTCAAACCAAGGTCTTTCTGATCCCAAATTTAGTATTATACATACCACACTACTTTGAAGTTTAATGTTTTCTTTTTGTTCTTGAGTGATTCTGGCAGTTCATACATAGTTTTAGACAACATGAGCAAAGCAGACCAGATGGTCTCAGTAAGTACTGCATGGGAAGGGCCACCAAAAATGAAGGATACATCCATTGTCTTTGGTTCAGCCACTCTGGTTAAAACATCCCCAACATCAGAGAATCTGACCTGAATGGGACTTCAGATATCATGTAGTCTACCCTGATCTCAGACAGAATCACTTCCTCCCTCCCTCACTGCTAACAACATGTACAACAAATGTCCATCCAAACTCCACTCAAAACCTACCCAGTTCAGCTCATCCCACTTTTTTTAACAAACATTTATTAAGCACCTACTATGTGCTTTTTATTATGCTAAATACTTTTGGAATATTTCATTTTATTCTCACAACAACCCTGAGGAGTAGACATTATTATCATCTTCATTTTATGAGAAAATTGAGGCAAGTGGCAGTTATGTGACTTGCCCAGGGTCACACAGTTAAGTTAAGTGTCTGTGGCCACATTTGAACTCATCTTCCTAACTGCAGGCCAAGTGTACTACCCACTGTACCACCCAGCTATCTCTTTGATCAGCTCACAATGGTAAGACATTTTTCCTTACACAATAATAAAATTTGCCTCTGGAATTTCCATCATTGCTCCTAGTTTTGCCTTCTAGAACTAAAAAAGAATAAATGAAATCTCTCTTCCATGTGACAGCCCTTCAAATATTTGAAGACGGCATTCCTCTCATAAGTCATTTCTCCAAGCTAACTATCTGCAGTTCCTTTAAATACTCCCATGGCATTGTCTCCATCCAGTTTGCTTATCATCCTGGTGTCCCTCTTCCAGATATGTCCTAAGTCATCAAAATTGTTTCTAAACCCAGAACTAAGGGCAATGTTGCAGATATAGTCTGATAAAAACAAGGTGCAGCAGGGCTCCCCATGCCTCTCTTGTTTCAGCCTAAGATCCAGTTAGCTTGGGGGTTGGGGGAGGGTGGAGTGGTGGACAATTGTGTAGTGGGGAGGGCACTGGATTTAGAGTCAAGAAGGCCTGAGTTCAAACCCTACTCGACATTAGCTGTGTGACTGAGCAGATCATCTAACCATTTTATGTCTCAGGTTCCTTATTTTAGAAATTAGGCGATTGAACTCAGTGGTTTCAAAGGTCTTTTCCAGCTTTAAATTGATGTGTATGTATAATGCCTAACATTTATATAGCACTTTAGGGCAACTGGGTAGTGCAGTGGATAAATCACTAGGCTTGGAATCAGGAAGATCTGAGTTCGAATCCAGCCTTAGGCACTACCTGTGTGACCCTGGGCAAGTCACTTAACCCCTGTTTTCCTCAGTTACTCATCTGTAAAATGGGGCATACCAGAGAAGGAAATGGTAAACCACTCCAGTATCTTTGCTAAGAAAACCCCATGGGCAAAAAGTCCATGGAGTCACATAGAGTCGGGCATGACTGAACAACAACAACATATATCATTTTTAACATTTACAAAACACTTTACAAAGAGTATCTCAATTTATCTTCACAACAATCCTGGAAAGTAGGTGCTATTATTAATTCATTTTAAAGATGAGGAAACTGAGGCAAACAGGTTAACTAACTTGCCCAAGGTCATAGAGCTAATAAGGGCCTGAGGCTGAATTTGAACTCAGATGATCACTTCTAGGTCCAGCATTCTCTCCACCGTGCCAATTAGCTATTATGTCCCTGTATCACCATGTTTCCTATTAGTGAGCTTTCAATTCACTAAAACTTTTCATCTTTCCTACATGAATTTTTATCTGAATGTACCTCCTACCACCTCATGCGTGTCTGTGAACTTTGATATTTTGCACCCAAATGTAGGATCTGTTCCAACCACTGATAAAAGAATTTGCATAGGGAGGCCAGAAAACCCTTTAGAGCAATGCTTACTCTGTGAATTTGGAACAGAATGAATGATGGGAACTTGAGGGGTTTGTAGAGAGTTGTCTAATGTAAATATCGCCTTACGAAGTTTACAGAACCAGTTTTGCTCTCTCATTTTACAAGATTTCTCAAATGAGATCAACTTCTTTCTGAGATAATGAACCTTTCTGATGAAGCTACAAATAGGTGAGTGTGAGTCTTTCGCCTTCAGGTTGGGTAGAGGACCTGTTTTGACCTGTCGTGGAAAATTCTTCTAAGTCTTTCAGGAAGGAGGCTGTCTCCTCTCCACATGCTCATGCTTAAGGTCACAATATTGCCCTAGACTTGGCTAGTTCACTTATATCCCACTGTTTAGTTTCCTGAAATGGGGTTTTCAGGAGGCAGCTAATGATCCCGCAGGCATTTTCTGGTTGGATGATCTGGATCCTGTTACTAGACCTATGTGACACAGGCTCCTAACCAGTTTTAGGAGTTCCTTTGAACCTGGCCCATGGAGATCAACGACCAAAACACAGCAATGCTAGACTCAAATGAGGCAGAAATTAGAAAGAGGAGAGTTGTGGGGTAGCTACAAGAGTTCTGGATCTGTAGTCACAGATTTAAAATTGGAAGGGACTCTCTGTGAAGGAGGTAATGTAAATATTGCTTTCTGGGCTATCCTGTGGGAAACCCATAAGTAAGGTGGCATAGGGAGGGCTGGAAAGGTAGGTGGGTGGGAAACCAACACTTTGAGATGTGTCCTAAAGATCACATTGTAGTTCCTAAGGGAGGCCTACAAGCTCCAAATATCTTCTTCCCCAACTACTTCTCACTGTCATTAAACCTGAAGGACAGGGTTAGATTTGGTATAAAAAGGATGGATTCTAATCCTAGTTAATATACTTAATAGCTGTAGGCTCTGAGGAACATAACCTCACTCCTCTGAGCCTCAGTTTCCACATCTTAAAAGTGAGGCACATTAATATTTGCCATATCTGTCACACAAGGGTGCTGTGAGGCCCACGATTTATAAACCACAAAGTACAGAATGACATAATGGACAGAACAGTAGATTTGACATTTAAAGACTCAGTTCCAAATCCTGGCTAAGTTTCTTCTTACCTGTTCTGAGTTTGGACAAATCTGTCTTTACCTCTTTGGGATTCCTCATCTGTAACACAAAGGTGTTGGACTAGGTCTGAGGTCTATGAATGATCTATGACCCCTCTTAGTTTAGCCAGTTCTAAGTAAACTCCTCTGGTCTAAGTCTGATCTGAATGATTACAAATTCAGTGAAATCTGTATGAATCAATCAACAAGCATTTATTAAACATTGGCTATATACCAGCACTGTGCAAGGGGCTGGAGACACAAGGAAAGACAGAAGGTAAAATGGTTCCTACTCTCAAGAGACTTATAATCTGGCTGAAGAAGACAATATATACGCATATAGGAATATATAAAATAGATACAAAAGCAATTAAGGGATAGTGGAGAGGCACTAGCTGCTGAGTATTTCAGGAAAGATCATACATAGAAGATAGTGATTGAACTGAAACTTGAAGAAATAGGATTTGAAAAATAGAGGTTAGAAGGAGGTATATGAAAGATAGCCAGTACAAAGACATAGAGGTGGTAAATGGAGTACTGTGGATGAGAAACCCCAATGATGCCAGTTTGGCTGGGTTTCAGGGCATATGGAAGGGAATAATGTGCGATGAGGCAGGGAAGGCAGGTTGAGGCCAGGCTATAAAGGACTTAAAATTTCTTCACAGAGGAGTTTATATTTTATCCAATAGGTAATAAGGAGCCACAATATTTTGTTGAGTTTTAGTGAGTGACAGAGTCAGACTGTATTTACTTCAAGTATTTATCTAAGGAATTAAAAGGTATGCTTTTCAAAGGGGAAAATCATAAGCTGCCAAAGTTATGTTTCTATGGCGATAGTACATGCACGCTGGACTAGAGGGGCCCATCCTTTTCAACCTCTCGGTTTTTCCATTGGTCTGAGCATCTTTGTATGTGTTAATCATCCAACTAATTGTGAAATGGGAGAAGGCTGGATCCTTTAATGCAAACTATCTTGGATTTTTGTGCCTTTGGACTCTACAAACTATACTAGTGATTCTTAATGTACAACTTGGGCTTTCTCTTTTATTCCAAACTTGTAAATTCTCCCTCAAAGTCATTTTCCATCAGCCTCCTGAGTCTCACCATTTTATGTTTTCCTTACTTATCCCTATATGGCCAGTAAAACATCCAAATGTTTCAGTGGTTGTGAAATTTATTCAGAAGTAAGGAATCATTTCCTTACTCAGAGCCTATTTGACATGTTTATTTATTTTTCTTTAAAGCACTGCTCTCATGCTTAAAAAAATGACTCAGGAATTCCTCTTTTTCTGTTTCCAGGAAGACAGCTTGAGCACATTTGGAAAATGATGCCTCGAGGGTGACAAATGGAGAGGTCCCAGATAATCATCTGCTATTTTGGCTCCTGAAATTGCCAATTATAGAATTGTATCTACGGTCAATTCTTAATTTACCTACATGTCGATTATACACAGAAAAATTTTATTTCTCAGCTTCCCTCTCCACCTAGCAGATTTTAAGGCATCCTCCCCCCCACACTTCCCTTTTCTACTAACCATCATTCCCATTTTTAATGAGTGAAATTGGCTCAATTTGGTGAATTTCTCCAGTATTGCTCAGTAGCCTGGGCTCAGGAATGGAGAAATGGTAGGGCTTTTCCAGGGATGTGGATTAGGAGATCAGTAGTAAGATGTCACAAAGTAGAAAATGCAACCTTAAAGTAACACACCATCAAGGTTGGCTATAGTAGCAAGTGAAGATAAAGTGGTAAAGACGGACTGAGAGTGCAGAGAAAAATCAAAGCATCAGAGATCATAACATGGACGGAGAGCTAGCTTAGCATGAACTCATGAAAGAAGTGGATGTAGAGGACACTCCATCAGTCAGTGTGTGCTCAGAAAATGCACTCATTGTTTTTCTAAATCAGACATAATTAGGAAGGTAAATTAAATATAACATATACATATCTATATATAAAAATGAATTTATATACATATATATCTATATCTATATATGGAGGGAGGGAGAGGGAAAGGGAGAAAGAAAGAGAGAGGGAGGGAGGGAGAGAGAGAGAGAGAGGAGAGGGAGAGGAGAGGGAGAGGGAGAGGAGAGGGAGAGAGAGAGGAGAGAGAGAGAGAGAGAGAGGGAGAGAGAGGAGGAGAGAGAGAGAAAAAAAACAGTATGACAGTGAATAGAAGGATGACCTGAGAGTCACAAAAGAGTAGGTTTCAAGTCCTTCTTCTGATACATACTAGCTATATGACTATGGGTAAGTCATTTAACTATACTGTCTTTGGAAACTCTCTAATACTAGAGTCAAAGAAGGAGTATTCATACCAGGGAATTTCCGATATCAATGAAATTACAGACCTAGACTATGTATCTATCTATCTATCTATCTATCTATCTATCTATCTATCTATCTATCTATCTATCTATCT
>NW_020950417.1:2604672-2633242 GCF_900497805.2 Vombatus ursinus | reverse complement strand
TCTATCTATCTATCTATCTATCTATCTATCTATCTATCTATCTATCTCTTTTCCTCTATATCAATTGTATGCACATGTATTATGTATATGTGCATATGAGTATATAATTTTGACTTTAGTGGATCATCAACATAGTCCATCCACTGGTACAAATCACAATTCTGTGTAATTCTGTGGTGTTTCTGTACATGTTCTGTCACAGATTCTTTATAGAAGACTTGACCAACATTTCATGTTCTAGATGACTTCCTCTAGTAATTTTTATACTTCATGAGACCAAGGAAGTACTTTGGCACCTCTCTCTCTCTCTCTCTCTCTCTCTCTCTCTCTGTCTGTGTCTCTGTCTCTGTCTCTGTCTCTCTCTCTCTCTCTCTCCCTCTTTTTTTCTCTCTCTCTCCCCCTGCATATCTCCATATCTCTCTGCCTCTCCATATCTCTCTCCCCCCTCCATCTTTCTCTCTCTTCCTATCTCTCCCTCTTCTCCCTCTCTCTCTGCCTTTCCATCTCTCTCTCTCTCTCTCTCTCTCTCTCCTCCCTCTATTTCTCATATATATAAAATATATATGTAATATGTGTGTATATACAATGTCCCAAAAGTCTTAGTGCACGTTGAAGCTTTAATAACTTCAGCAATATAAATGTTACAAATTTATAAAAAAGTAATCATTTAGAAGTTTAAACTACATATATGTTTCTTATTAAAATTCAACATGACCTCCAGCATGTACTTCACTCTAGTTGATTTTTGAACATTACAAGAACTTTTATCAATTGCTACTCAGTGGTGGAAAGGATTACATTTGTAGTACTAACTTCAAAATCATCCAAAGAATGAAACTTTGGTGCCTATATGTCAGTTTTGACTTGACCCTACAAGAAAAGCCTATTGGAGACAGATCAGGGGATCAAGGTGGTCCAACAAGAAGTCATTTTCTACTGAACCACCAGTCTGTGAAAGTGTCATCCAGAAATTTTCATACATGCCAATACATATTTGCCTTATAAAAATAAAAAATGTTATTATTAGAAATTCACAAAGTTAAATGCATCAAAGAAATTTAAATCTGCAAGTGATTTTTGGGGAAAGTTTGTAGCATTTACTTCTGTAGTTACTAAAGCTTTAAATTGCACTAAGACTTTTTGGACATTCTATATACACACGTACCATAATATCTGCATAAATACTTATATAGATGTACAATAATAATTGCTGTTATTGTTATAACACTTTAAGGTTTGCAAAGTGCTTTACATCTATTATCCTATTTGAAGTATTTGGTGGTTTTATTAGTATAGAGAGTTCCTAGTAAGGAGCTTCTTCCATCAATGCAGGTCAACACCTTATTTGCATCTTATAAAATTAGAGCATGGGGGAGGGAGGACACACTAAGAGGTTAAGTGACTTGTCCAAGGTCATACAGCATATATGTGTAGCCTGGTGGAGCTTTCTGCGTTACATATGTATGTGTAGGCATATGTATCTGTGTATGTATGTATATGTGTGTGTGTTTCCAATGGGAAAAACAATATAATTGAAATAGCACTGTTTTTTGAGACAGTAATCTGTGTTTGAATTCTGGCTTTTTTAATTTATCACCTGTGTAACCTTGGACAGGTTTCCCAGCCTTTCTGGCCTTCAATTTCCACTTCTATAAAAGGAGAGCTTCGGGCTAGGTGATCTGCAAAGTCTGTTTGAAGTTTAAAAGTCTGACTGACTTAGAGATGAGAGTCACCATTACATGTGTCTGCTCCCACTTATTTGAATGTATAACTGAATTTACTATATAATAGGAAAGTTATTTTTCCCTCTGCTTGTCTTTTAAGTATGTTTTACCCCTGTGGCTGCATCTTGATTAGTCCATTCTGTCTGCTTGCCTGTCCATCTATTCGAGGAAGAGACTTAAAGGGGTAATAAACGTGTTTTCATGCTACGGAGTGCCACCATTGGCGCTCTCAAATGATCCAAGGAAAAAAGTTGGGGAAGGAGGGGAGTGGGGAGAGAAACTCCCGCCATATATGGTGACCCACGATAATGAAACGTGGAATGCCAGCTCTATCACTTCCATTCCTCTGTCTTGGCATTGCTAATGCCATTGGAGGTGAGTTTGTACATCTGAAATTAGCCTCCAGAAATAAGAAAGCTGCTCTTCTCTGCCTCTTCTCCCTTGTGGTGGAAAAAGCAGTCATGGAGGGATGGGAATTTCATCCCCCCTGTCATCTGTTGGGAAATGGTAGGGGTAGCTTTGGAGGTTATGAAACCTGTCTTGGTTGTTTTATGATCATCCCAGTGGAAAGAACCTCTGAGTTAATTCTCAAAGACCAGCAGGCAAATGAATCCATCATTCCTAAGGAACTCCTCTGGGTTTTCTATCATTTCATTACCCAATCAATCAAGTGAAAGCATTTATTGAGCACCTACTATATGTCAGTCATTGTGCAAAGCATAGAGGATACAAAAACAAAAAATGAAATTATCTCTACTCTTAAGGAGGTTATATGCTATCAGGGAAACTATGTGTTTGTATATGAATATATGCAAAATAAATACAAAGTAAGTGTACAATCACCACAAGGCAATTAAATACAAGGGAGTTTGAAAGGGAGGACAGTACCAAAATGGAGGGGGAAACTGACAAAGGGCTTCGCATAGTAGGCAGTGCTTGTGCTTCATCTTGAAGGAAAGGGATCCTATGATTTAGAGGTGAGGAGGGAGTACATTCCAAGCTTTAGGGACAGCTAAGGCAGAGGCATGGAGGTGGGAAATGAAGGACTATGTGTTTGAAATAAAGAGAAGGCCTGTTTGACTTGACACAACATTGTGGGAAAGAAAATAACATATAAGAATGGAATGTTAGTCAGAGGACAGATTGTAAAGGTCTTCAAAAGACAAATTGGGGATTATAAATTATCCTAGAGGTGATAGGGAGCCACTAATGTTTATTTCGTAGGGGAGTGACATGGTCAGATCTGTACTCAAGGGAAATCAATTTGGCAGCTAGTTGGAGGACATATTAGAGTGGGGAAACTTGCAGCAAGAGGCCATGGCAAAAGTCTATACAAAAAAAGTCATAGAAGTTTAAACTGTTTGTAGTTGTGTGAGTTGAAAGAAAGGGTTGGTTACAAGAGATATTATAGAACAAAATGTGGTAAGATTTACCAACCGACTGTGTAGTTGGAGTGAAGGAGAGTCAGGAGGCCAGGATAATGTTGAGGTTAAAAAAAACTGAGAGACTGGAAGAATGGTGATGTCTGACAAAAATAGGGAAATCTGGAATCTGAGTTGTTTTGGGGGAAGATAATGAGTTTTGGATATGTTAAATTTGAGATGTCAAGGAGGCATTCTATTTAATATGCCCAATTGGCATTTGGTGATATGAGGTTAAAGTTCAGGAAAGAGATTAGAGCTGTATGAACAAATCTGTCAGTCATCTGCATAGAAATATGAGTTAAGCCCATGGAAATTGATGATGATGATGATAGTGTGTGTGTGTGTGTGTGTGTGTGTGTGCGTGTGTGTGTGTGTGAGAGAGAGAGAGAGAGAGAGAGACATACACACACAGAGAAACAAACAGAAACAGAGACAGACAGAAGAAAGACACATAAAGAGCATGGGAACAGAGCTTTGATGAGCATGCATAGTTTGGGGGCACGATATGAATAATAAACCAGAAAGGGAGAATGAGGAGCAATCATATAGGTGGGATATATTCAACAGAGGTTAGCATCACAAAGGCGTAGAGAGGTACGAGATCTAGAAGAGGGAAAGTGAAACTGGTTAATGCAGTAGATAAGGGGAGAGGGATGAGGACTAAAGAAGGAAAGACCATCCAATTTGACAAGGAGAACTTGGTGGCAACTTTGAGGAGACCAAGAAAGGCAGGCAGGGTGACCAGATTTGAGAGCCTTCTTTCTGCTTCTCATCTGAAATGGTGAAGTCTAGCTTTTGTGAAGCTCAATTTCTTTCCTTTTTTTTGCAAATAATATTTTATTTTTTCCAATTACATATAAAGATAGTTTTCAACATTCATTTTTATAAGATGTTGAGTTCCAAATTTTTCTCCCTACCTACCTTACCTCCCCTTTCCCCAAGATGGCAAGCAATATTATATAGGAAATACATGTACAATCATGGAAACATATTTCCATATTACTCATATTGTGAAAGAAAAAACAGAACAAAAGGGGAAAGTCACCCCCTAAAAAAGTGGAAATAATGTGCTTTGATCTGAATTCAGACTCCATAATTCTTTCTCCGGACATGAATAGTATTTTTCATAATAAGTCTTTTGAAATTGTCTTAGATCATTGCATTGCCGAGGAGAGCTAAGTCTATCAAAGTTGGTCATTGCACAACATTGCTGTTACTGTGTACAAAGTTCTCCTGGTTCTGCTCACTTCACTCAGCATCAGTTCATGAAAGTCTTTCCAGGTTTTCCTGAAATCCACCTGTTCATCATATCTTATGGAACAATAGTATTTCATGACATTCATATACTACAACTTGTTCAGCCATTTCCCAATTGATGGGCATCTCCTCCATTTCTAATTCTTGGCCACCATAAAAAGAGCTACTATAAATATGTTTTTGTACATGTGGGTCCTTTTCCCTTTTTTATGATCTCTTTGGGATACAGAGCTAATAGTGGTATTGCTAGATCAAAGGGTATGCACAGTTTAATTGCTCTTTGGACATAGTTCCAAATTGCTCTCCAGAATGGTTGGTTCAGTTCACAACTCCACCAACAATGCATTAGTGTTCCAATTTTCCCACATCTTCTCTAACATTTATCATTTTCCTTTTCTGTCATATTAGCCAATCTGGTAGGTGTGAGGTGGCACCTCAGAGTTGTTGTAATTTGTATTTCTCTAATCAATAGTGATTCAGAGCAATTTTTTTCATAAGACTATAGATCGCTTTAATTTCTTCACCTAAAAACTGCTTGTTCATATCCTTTGACCATTTATCAATTGGGGAATGACTTGTATTCTTATAAATTTGACTCAGTTCTTAATATAATTGAGAAATGGACCTTTATCAGAAACACTTGTAAAAAGTGTTTCCCATCTTTCTGCTTTCCTTCTAACCTTGGCTGCATTGGTTTTGTTTGCGCAAAACCTTTTTAATTTAATGTAATCAGAATTATCCATTTTGTATTTCATAATATTCTCTATCTCTCGCTTGGTCATAAATTCTTCCTTCTCCATAAATCTGACAGGTAAACTATTCCTTGCTCTCTTGTTTTGCTTATGGAATTACCTTGTATGTCTAAATCATGTACTCATTTTGACCTTATCTTGGTAATGGTGTGAGATGCTGGTCTATGTCTAGTTTGTGCCATACTATTTTCCAATTTTCCAGTAATTTTTGTCAAATGGTGAGTCCTTATCCCAGAAGCTGGAGTCTTTTGGTTTATTGAACAGTAGATTACTATAGCGATTTACTCCTGTGTCTCGTGTACCTAATCTATTCCACTGGTTCATCACTCTATTTCTTAGCCAGTACCAAATAGTTGTGATGATTGCTACTTTATAATATAGTTCCAGATGTGGTATAGCTAGGCCACCTTCCTTTGCATTCTTTTCATTAATTCCCTTGATATTCTTGACCTTTTGTTCTTTCAGATGAATTTTGTTAGTATTTTTTTCTAGCTCTACAAAATAATTTTGGTAGTTTTATTGGTATGGCAATGAATAAGTAAATTAATTTTGGTATAATTGTAATTTTTATTATATTAACTCAGCCTACCCATGAGCAATTGAAATTTTTTCAATTGTTTAGATCTGACTTTATTTGTGTGAAAAATGTTTTATAATTATGTTCATATAATTCCTGGGCTTGTCTTGGCAAGTAGACTGCCAAATATTTTATGTGGTCTACGGTTATTTCAAATGGGATTTTTATTTCTATCTCTTACTGCTGGACTTTGTTGCATATATATATAGAAATGCTGATGATTTGTGTGAGTTTATTTTATATCCTGCAACTTTGCTACAATTGTTAGTTATTTGAAGAAGTTTTTTAGTTGACTCTCTAGGATTCTCTAAGTGTACCATCACAACATCTACAGAGAGTGATAATTTTGTCTCATTACCAGTTCTAATTCTTTTGATTTCTTTTTCTTCTCTTATTGCTACCATTTCTAGTACAATATTGAATAATAGTAGTGGCAATGGGCATCCTTATTTCACCCCTGATCTCATTGGGAAGGTTTCTAACTTATCCCCATTACAGATAATGCCTGTTGATGGTTTTAGATTGATACTACTTATTATTTTAAGGAAAGATCCATTTATTCCTATGCTCTCTAATGTTTTTTAATAGATACGGATACTGTATTTTGTCAAAAGCTTTTTCTGCATGCATAGAGATAATCCTATGATTTCCATTGGTTTTGTTATTGATATGGTCAATTATGCTAAAAGATTTTTTATTATTGAATGAGCCTTGCATTCCCGGTATAAATCCCACCTGGACATAGTGTATTATCCTGGTAATAAATAGCTGTAAATCCTTTTGCTAATATTTTATTTAAAAATTTTGCATCAACATTCATTAGGGAAATTGGTCTATAATTTTCTTTTTCTTTGGATCTTGCTGGTTTAGGTATCAGCACCATGATTGTGTCATAAAAGGAATTTGGTAGGACTCCTTCTTTGCCCATTTTTACAAATAGTTTATATAGCATTAGGATTAATTGTTCTTTAAATATTTTCTAAAATTCACTTGTAAATCCATCTGGCCCTGGAGATTTTTTTCTTAGGGAGTTCATTGACGGCCTTTTAAATTTCTTTTTCTAAAATGGAGTTATTTAAGTATTTTATTTCCTCTTCTATTAATCTGGGCAACTTGAATTTTTGTAACTGTTAATCCTTTTCATTTAGATTGTCAGATTTATTTACATACAATTGGGCAAAATAGCTCCTAATTATTGCTTTAATTCTCGTCATTGGTGGTGAATTCACCCTTTTCATTTTTGATACTGGTAATTTTGTTTTCTTCTTTTTTAAATCAAATTAACCAAAGGTTTATTTATTTTATTGGGTTTTTTTTTCATAAAACCAGCTTAGTTCAATAGTTTTCTTATTTTCAATTTTATTAATCTCTCCTTTGATTTTTTTTTTTTTAGAATTTCTTATTTGGTGTTTAATTGGGAATTTTTAATTTGTTCTTTTTCTAGCTTTTATAATTCCATGCTTAATTCATTGATCTGCTCTTTCTCTGTTTTATTCATGTAAGCATTTAGAGATATACAATTTCCCCTAAGTACTGCTTTGGCTGTGTCTCAAAAATTTTGGTATGTTGTCTCATTATTGTCACTCTCTTTGATGAAATTATTGATTGCTTCTATGATTTGTTGTTTGACCCACTCATTCTTTAGGATGATATTATTTAGTTTCCAATTAATTTTTAATCTACCTTTCCATGGCCCTTTACTACAAGTAATTTTTATTGCATCATGATCTGAAAAGGATGCATTTAATTGTTCTGCCTTTCTGAATTTGATTGTGAAGGTTTTATGCCCTAATATGTGGTCAGTTTTGTGCTGTGTACTGTTGAGAAAAAGGTATATTCTTTTCTATCCCCATTCAATTTTCTCCAGAGGCCTATCATATCTAACTTTTCTGAAATTCTATTCACCTTCTTAACTTCTTTCTTGTTTATTTTGCTTATTTTGAATTTATCTAGCTCTGAGAGGGGGAAGTTGAGGTCCCCCACTAGTATAGTTTTGGTATCTATTTCTTCCTGTAACTCAACTTCTCCTCTTAGAATTTGGATGTTATATCACTTGGTGCATACATTTTAGTGTTGATAGTACTTCATTGTCTATGGTACCTTTTAACAAGATATAGTTTCCTTCCTTGTCTCTTTTAATTAGATCTATTTTTGCTTTTGCTTTGGATTGCTACCCCTGGTTTGTTTGGTTTTTTTTATTCCAACTGAAGCATAATATATTCTGCTCCAGTTTTTACCTTTATTCTGTGTGTGTCTCTTTGCTTCAAATGTGTTTCTTGTAAACAACATATTTTAGGATTCTGTTTTTTAATGCAGTCTGCTATTTGCTTCCATTTTATGGGAGAGTTCATCCCATTCACATTGACAGTTATGATTACTGTGTATTTCTCTCCATCCTGTTTTTTCCCATTTATACTTTTCTCTCTCTCTCCTTTCACCCTGTCCCTCCTCATCATGTTTTGCTTTTGACCACTACCTCCTTCAATCTTCCCTCCCTTCTATCAGGCCCTCCCCATTTTCCTTTCCCCTTCCACTCCTCCTTCCCTATAGAGTAAGAAAGATTTCTTTACCCAACCAAGTGTGTATGTTATTCCCTCTTTGAGCCAAATCTGATGAGAGTAAGGTTCAAACAATGTTGACTTTCTCTCTTCTTTCCCCCTACTGTAATGGGTCTTTTATGCCTCTTCATGTGATATTATTTATCCCATTCTGCCTGCCCCCTTCCTCTTCCCTCAGTACAATCCTTTTTTCCACCCCTTAATTATTTTTTATCATTATATCAAAATCAACTTATACCCACACCTTCTAAGTATACTTCTTCTAACTGTCCTAATAGAGATACAATTCTTAAGAGTTACAAACATCATCTTCTTATGTAGGGATGTAAACAGTTTAACCTTATTGAATACCATGGGATTTTTTCTTACCTGTTTACCTTTTTATGCCTCTCTTGAATTTTGTATTTGAAGAATTAAATTTTCTGTTCAGCTCTGTTCTTTTTAACGGGAAATTTTGAAAGTCCTCTATTTTATTGAATATCCATCTTTCCCCCCGAAAGATTATGCTCATTTTTGCTGGGTAGTTGATTTTTTATTCTAATCCAAGCTCCTTTGCCTTCCAGAATACCATATTCCAAATACTCTGATCCTTTAATGCAGAAGGTCCTGTGTAATCCTGACTGTGGCTCCTTGATATTTGAATTGTTTCTTTTTGGCTGCTTGCAGTATTTTTCTCCTTGACCTGATGGTTCTGGAATTTGGTTACACTATTTCTTGGAGTTTTTATTTTGGGATCTCTTTCAGGAGGTGATCGGTGGATTTTTTTAATGACTATTTTACCCTCTGGTTCTATGATATGAGGGCAGTTTTCCTTGATAATTTCTTGAAAGATGCTATTCAGGCACTTAATTTTATCATGGTTTTCAAGTAGTCCAATAATTCTTAAGTTATCTCTCCTGGATCTATTTTCCAGGTCAATTGTTTTTCCAATGAGGTATTTTACATTTTTTCTATTTTTTCATTCTTTTGATTTTATTTGACTAGTTCTTGATGTTTCATAGAGGCATTAGCTCCCACTTGCCCAATTCTAATTTTTAAGGAATTATTTTCTTCAGTTAGCTTTTGTACCTCCTTTTACACTTGGTCAATTATACTTTTAAAGGAGTTCTTTTCTTCAGTGGATTTTCTTCCATTTGGCCAATTATATTTTTTTAAAGAAGTTGCTTTCTTCAGTGAATTTTTGTGTTCCTTTTTCAAGCTATTGACTCTTTTTTCATAATTCTCTTGAGTAACTCTCATTTCTTTTCCCAATTTTTCTTCTACCTCTCATATTTGATTTTTAGAATCAGTTTTGAGCTCTTCCAAGAGGACTTCTGGGGCTTGAGACCATGCCCATATGGCATATGCCCATTTGAAGCTTCACATGTAGGCATGTTGATATTGTTGTCCTCTTCTGAGTTTGTATTTTGATCTTCCCTGTCTCCATAGTAGCTTTCTATGTTCAGGGCTAACTTTTTTTTGTTTTTTATTTTTGCTCGTTTTTTAAAAATTGAGCTCTACTTATGGGGGACAGGGGGCACTTTCACAAGCTCCTTGCACTGGGGGCCAGGGGTCTGGGCACTGGCCTTCTGTGCTGAGGCCTATGGGCTAGTGGTTTGTCCACGGCACTAGGGTGGCCCAGCTTAGTTGTTCCTGTTGTGTCCTGGGTTCTGGGGCTAGCAGTTTGCCTGCTATGCTGGGGCTGGAGGCCACACAGCTGTGCCACTGGCCTGATGAACCTGGACCATGGGGCCTTGGTTGCTGATCTGTGCTGTGGCTAAGAGTTTCCTGCTGGCTTGCCTGGACACCGCCTGTGCTGGGATGTGCTCCCGTTTTACCCAAGTGAGACAGACCTTTCCTGAAGTCCTTCTAAGTTATCTTGGGCTGGAAAATTATTCCACTCCATCTTTTGTGGATTCTGTCACTCCAGAGTCCTTTTAAAGATTTGATTTAACATTGTTTCTGAGGAAAACCAGGGAGAGCTCAGGCAACTTCCTGGCTCATCTTGGCCATCTTGGCTCCACCCCCTGAAGTTCAATTTCTAGAGAAATCTAACCTTCAAAATACGTTTGAGGGAACATAAAAAAAAAACATAAAGGCAGAGAAACAGCATTACCTCTTGCTTTATTCTCAATGTACTGTCAGTCAGTCATAATGCATCTATTAAGTTTAGTACACACAGACAAAAAAGGTCCATCTCTTCAAAGAATTTAACACTTTGAGAGAATCACCTTGCAAACAACTATGTACATACAAGATATATACAGTGTAAATGGAAGGTAATCTAGGAGGGAAGGCATCAGCAGTAGGGTAAGGGAAGGGACAGAGGGTCTTCTTAAAATATTTTAGAATGTAGTTTTTGTTAATTGACTCAGCCTATACATTGATGGATGGAATATATGTCATACAAGGGAAGTATAATTTTCCCCTTTCCTTCCCCTTCCCTTTTCCCTGTCCCCTCTCCCCCACTTGCCCCTCCTCCCCCCATAAATGCTAAGAAACTCAAAAGCTTATTAAGCAAAACCTTTAGAGGCGTGCTACAGGGGATAGAATGCGAGGCTTGGAGTCAGAAAGACCTACGGTCAGGTCATTTTTTTGAGTCTTTTTATTTATTTCTAACATTCTTTTCTTTCTAAAATTTGAATTCCAGATTCTCTCCCTCCCTGCCACCCCTCTGTCACCCACTGAGGAGGCAAACAATATGATATCAATACATGGGAAGTTTCCATATTAGCCATATCACAAACAAAGCAAAAAAAAAAGATATAGAAAATGAAAGAAACAAAACTTCAATTTGCACTCAGAGTTCATCAATTCTCTCTCTGCAGATAGATAGCATTTTTTCATAGAGTCCTATGGAATTGCCTTGTATCATTATATTGATCAGAGATCCTGGATCACTGCCTTGTTGTGTTGGAAGGGGCTTGCATAGCTCAATAAAACTCTGAGCTATGCTATGCAGGGTTACCCAAGATGCAGAGATCATAGTGGAGAGTTCTGACAAAAGGTGATACACTGGAGAAAGAAATGGCAAACCACTGCAGTATCTTTGCCAAGAAAACTCCATGGACAGGGATCTGGTGTGCTACCAGTAGATCAGAGGGTCACAAAGAATCAGACGTGACTGAACAACTAAACAACACAATTGATCAGAGTAGCCAAGTCTTCCACAGTTGATTATAATTATAATGTTGCTATTACTGTACACCATGATCTCCTGGTTCTTCTCATTGTATTCTGCATAAGCCTATATAGGTCTTGCCATGTCCGTCTGAAACCATCCCCCTCATCATTTCTTACAGTACAGTAGTACTCCACCACAATCAGATGCTGCAGCCTGTTTAACCATTCACCAATCAATGAGCATTCCCTCAGTTTCCAACTCTTTGCCACCACAAAAAGAGCTGCTATAAATATTTTTGCATAGATAGGTTCTTTTCCTTTTGTTTGATCTCTTTGGGGTAGAAACCTACTAGTGGTATTGCTGTATCAAAGGATATGCACAGTTTTAGAGCCCTTTGGGTATAGCTCCTGATTGTTCTCTGGAATGATTCCATCAGTTCACTACTCTACCAATAACTCATTGATATACCTACTCTCCCTAATCTCCCCTAGCATTTGTCATTTATGATAAGTATGAAGGGGTACCTCAGGGTTGTTTTAATTTGCCTTTCT
Organism: Vombatus ursinus; assembly: GCF_900497805.2. NCBI lineage: Eukaryota > Metazoa > Chordata > Mammalia > Diprotodontia > Vombatidae > Vombatus > Vombatus ursinus. Next base: position 2,621,296 of record NW_020950417.1, on the reverse strand, counting down.
CTAATCAATAATGATTTAGAGCATTTTTTTCAGAATTATAAATAACTTTGATTTCTTCTGAATACTGTCTGCTCATAGCTTTTAACCATTTATCAACTGGGGAATGGCTCTTATATTTATAAATTTGGCTCAAATCCCTACACATTTGAGAAATAAGGCCTTTATCAGAGAAACTTGTTTTAATTTTTTTTTTTACATTACTTCATTGTAATAGCATTTGTAGCAGCAGACTACACTGTAACAGCAAACTACATAGCAAAATGTAGTTTCCCTGGTTATCTCTTTTAATTAGGTCTATTTTTGCTTTTGCTTTGTTTAAGATTATGATTGCTACCCTTGCCTTTTTATCCTTCAGCTGAAGCATACTAGAGTTTATGTATGTACATATACATATACATATACATACATACACATATGTATATATGTATATATATTCCTCCCTCTTTGAACTAATTCCAATGAGAGTGAAGTTCAAGCATCGGCCCCCCCATTTTCCCCTCCACTATTCACTTACTCTTTCAATGGCCCCAGACAACTCTGCAAGATAAATTAGAGAGTTGTTGATTTGTAACTGCGGAGGGAATTTTCATGTTTGGAGCAACCCAAACCAATGAAATCACAGGTCTGGACCACAAAAAAGCTGACATTACTTCAAAGAAATCTACTAGAACACAGAAAGGCAGTAATTTAGAACAGGATGGCCAAGAAAAGAAAACTTACTAAGACTCCAAAATATTTCCCTAGCCTGCCTTTCACCCAAGAGACATACATGCATCAAAATTAATTAAATCAGCTCTCAACAGAAATTGTCTCTCTAACTGGACTACTACTGCAAGGCTGAACAGATCACTCCCATTTCTCCTCTCTCTGTCCTGCAGAGTATAACTGTATGTAGTTGAGCTGGGATCAAAACAGAGAAATACAAAACACACAAAATGTGAATTTGAAGGAAATGAGAGCAAGGACATTTTAAATGCAAAGCTGTAGACAATGTCCTTAGAGGTCATATCTATACTGGCCAAACATGTCCCAAAGGGTATCTCCACAATCATTGCACCAGATTCACAATCTGATCTAGCTTTTCCTTCTCGGTGGATTTGCAATGAGGCAAATGAAAGTTGTTTTAATAGAGAAGTAATAGGAGAAAATTGTGTTTTGGGAATTCTGCATGAGACCTAGACTGAGAGAAAGAGTTTTAATTCTAAATTGTTTGTGAGGTTTGAGGAGGAAAAAAAACCCCCAACATCTATCATCTTGTGAATTCTGTGTATGCTACATTTTTAGAAATCAAAATTTTATGAGTGTGACAAGCAGATGGTCACAACCAAGTCAATCTGCCAGGTGTTTTAATGAGTCTTAGCCCCCAAATCTAGCAATGCATTATGGGACTAGAACACAATTCCAAGAGTTACCTAGGATACCTCCAGGTTGGCATCTCTATTAAATAACAGCCTTTGGCATGTGAGAATGCCTCAGGTGAAACACTTGAAAAGCTGCTTGAATATTATCATGACAAAGAGACCAACCAACTGGGGGTATATTCCATATTTTTCCCTTTCCATCGCTTTGTTAGACAAGGAAGATGACTTCTTTTTAAAAGAATCATCTTGGAGATCTTTGCTCTGACTTGTAGCTAAATAGCAAGGTTTTATATCTAAAATAGATGTTGTTTGTAATGATTCACCCATGCTACCTTCAAAATTGCCCAGATGATTTCTTTATGTAACTAGATGAGTAAATCCACCCCTCCCCCTTCTTCTTAAAGGGATAATGAGCTGCTATCATTCAGTCTTCCTCTTTCACTGATTACTGCTTATTAAGCTTCAGCATGAGGCAAAGCCTGTGTTTCTACCCAGTCTTTTTTTTTTTAATCTCCTAATGTGTGTGCATGCCGTGCATATTATGATACGAAAATGCTCATTTGCTCTGCCTGGCCAAATCACCAAGAAAACCTTTGGATGTGCTCAAAGGCAAGCAACTCCACAGCAACTTATGGAACCTGGGAGACCAGACTTGATTCATGGGAAGTTTCTAAACAGGGAATAGCATCTGTAGAAGCAGTTGGATGTTTGGTTTTGTTTTTTTTTTAAGTATGAGAGAAACGTAATCCTTAATATACTATTCAATCCAATTCAATTCAACTCAATTCAACGAGCACTTACTAAAAAACTACATATTTACCAGACACTGTGCTAGGTTCTGGGACTACAAAAAAAGGACAAAACAGTCCTTGCCTTCAACAAGCTTCCTAGAAGACAGTCTTGGAGAACCAGGATAGAATACTGTGCTTTCATATACCTGCTAGGTCTATAAATAAAAGAACCTTCCTTCCATTTGCCTCACAAGAAAACAGCTCCTTACTTTATAGTTAGATCACATATATAGCCTGAATCCAGGACTCATTCTAATCCTGGGCCAGTAAGATTTTAACAGAAGACCTCGGTTAATAATAATTTATAATTACATAATAATTTATAGGTAAAAATGATTTATAATAATGATTATTCACATTTTATCATACTTTAAGTTTATAAGTAAGCAGCTTGGTGCAGTGCAACGGTTCTCAAAGTACAATCCATAAAACCCTGAGTCAAAGCTATTTTCATAATAACACTAAGACAATATTGGACTATTTAAATATTCCTCCCCTTTCCAACTACATATCTGTGTGAGACTGGATCTTCTTCACGTATCTCAACTAAAACAAAATATCACAACAGATTGAATGCAGAAGCATAAATGAGAATCCAGCTATCTTTCAATTAAGCTAGACGTTAATGGGATTTGCAAAAAGACATAAAATAATGTCACTCTCCTCACTAATTTTTTGTTTTGAAAAAATGTAGTTATTTTTCGTTAAAATGTTATTGATGTTAACATGTAAATGGTTTAATATTGTTATTTAAAGTAATTAATAAATACATTTCAATTGTATCAATTTTAATTTCTAATGTGATATATATTGATAGATATGACTCACATAAACCAAAGCTCTTTGAGGTCTTCAGTTTTTGAGAGTGTAAAGATGTCTTAGGATCAAAAACTTTGATAACCATGGGTGTAGTGGATAGAGAGACTATTCTGGAGTCCAAATGCCCTGGGAACAAGTCTTGCCTCTTACACTTCCCGGCTGTGGGATCCTGGGCCAGTCACTTAAATTCTAAGTGTCCCAGACAGCTCTAGAACAGCTAAATTGCAGAATGGTTCAAGATCTACCTTGGTTGTAATTTCTATTTTTCAACCAGACTTCATCCTAGGGGATGAAGGGGAGCTAGAGGGCCACATGTGGCCTTGAGGCTGCAGGCTCCCCAACCCCGTCCTACACTAACGAAATCATACGTCTGATTAGCCCCCAAAGTTTACAAAGCATTTTCCTCATACATAGCAACCTGTGCTATTATTATATTATTATGTCCATCTTATAGGTAAGGAAATTGAGGCTTAGAAGGTCACACAGCTGGGAAGCGGGTGAGGCTAGCATCAAACTCAGTTGTTCTGACTTACCCATTTCAGTACAATATACTACTTTGGCTTCCAACAACCTTATTCTGGGGATCTCAGTTCTGACACTTTCTGCCTTTGTGACCTTTAGCAAACTACTTAAGCTCCCTTTATTCAGTTTCAGTTTCCTCATTTATAAAATGAGGGGGTTGGATCAAATGGTCCCCAAGGTCCTTTCCAATTCTTAGAGGTCTGTTACTATGGTCTTTCCTTTAGATGTTTAGATATTCAGAGGTGAGAGAAAGGACAATCCTTAGATTGTCTACAATCTAGTTTCTGGGACCCCTAAGGAATATCTTTCGCTGAGCTGGAAAAAAAAATGTTTTTGAATGTTGGAGATGGCATGACAATGAATGGGTATATGAGCATTATTGAAAGAGAATACGTGTCCTGATCCTTAAAGTACATAAGTTCCCCAGGATGTTAAATCAATATCTCCCACCTAGCCTGGCTTTATGTAGGGATTAGGGCTGCCCAAATGATGAGCAGAAGAAGCTGGAAATGTCCTATCATTATGGCAGAACAGACGAATCCAAGCCAGCTATTTAATGGAGCTATTTTTCTAGTTATTTCAGTTCTCTTGTGGAAGAGTCCACCACCTCAAATTGTCTATACCAGGGGTAAGGAACCTTTTGACTGAGTCCAAGTTTTATAGAACAAATATTTTATGAAGGGGATTTGTTCTGTGAAGTTTGGATTCAGTCAAAGGGCTGCACTTGAGGACCTAGAGGGCCACATGTGGCCTCAAGGCCACAGGTTCCCCATCCCTGGACTCAATACCTACTTAGTCCTTCACAAAACAAGGAGAAGATAGTTCATCATCATTTAGGCCTGACCACTTTTTTCTTCCCAAATTCAACAACCTCGGAGATGGAGGTTAAGGTGGTTTTTACTTATTCTGACTCTCAGCTTTCTTTTGATGGGTTGTGTCTCCAAATTTCCTTCCCCAAGTTTTTCTTGAAAATTTTTACAGAAATGTTTAGGGTTATCCCCATTCTATGAAGCTAAGTTGATACATTAGAAAACATCCTCTCAATTTGATTCTGTACAAATTGAAGATACTGTGAATTCTAGAGCTTTTGAAAGAACACTTGGAGAAAAGGAACAGAAAAACTTGATCAAACATGGAGTTTTTTGCCTACATTTGGTTTTTTGCCTACATTTAGACTAGCATGCATTCAGCTGTAGTAGACACTTTGTTGATGTCTTGCCAGTGAGTCTCAGTAATATTCCAAAAGTAATTTCCAACTAGGATGATTTTGGTATGAGAAAGCAGGCCACAAATATTTTCTTTGTAGCTGAGAAAGCCTCTCTTCCTGGCAGTGTTCTTCTCCAACCCCACAGATGGCTGGATCTATATATTACTGAGGTTCTATTTTCTATACACACTATGCAGGCACACACACATTACATATATATACAATGGTATATGTGATTTATTATTTAGGCATTACAGTTTGGGCTGCCCTTATGTTCTAGGTAGCAATCTACCCAACATTTTTTTTTCCTGGTGACACCCACTTAATATGGAGGACTTTCCATAACCTACACCCAAAATTAATTCTAAAAGTGTCAATACTTGTCACCAGGAAACAAGCTATAATTCTCAGACTTGGACTAGTTCATGGTTGACAAATTGAACCTTGTAAACTCCGAAGTTATTGTGCTCTGAAGAATCACTTCTAACTTCCTAAAACTACAATACAAATTACCTACTCTTCTCCTCATTGAATGGGAAGTTCTCACCAGTTAGGGATTCAGATTGGTGTCAATCATAAGCTCTATTGAGTCCTCAGAGACTCTGCTAAATACCTCAAAACTTTTTTCCACTAGCCTCTAAAGTATCTACTTTAAACCTATTTCCTCATTTTTGGACTTTCAGTCTCCAGGGTATATAGCGGAAAGAGCACTACTTTTGCAGTCAGAGGACTTGGGTTCAAATATGGTTTTACTACTTATTACCTTATGCAAAACACTGTATCTCTCTGACCTTCAGTTTCTTCTTCTACAAAATGAGAAGTTTAGAGGAGAAGATCTCTAAGTTTCTTCCAGCTCTAAATCTACAATATATAAATGGAGAAGCCTCAACCTTCCTGGTCACAAGTGTGCCCTTTGTCTAAAACTGGACTCCTACTACTAATCACTACTAACTGAAGTCCTTCAAAAGTTCCATTTCAGTACTATTGGTTCTTGAAGATTTCCTTTCGTGGTATGACTCAAATGCACCTTTCCAGGCCAGTTTCACAATAATCCTCTTTAAACTCCAAAAATAGGAGGGGGAGAAGAGAGATTGTCTTATTTGCTATTCCATGAATGCAGTATTCCATCTCCTCCAAACCATCCAATAGGTTGTTCATGCCTGAAATACACTTCCCCATCACTTCCACCTGTTAGAATCCCTAGCTTCCTTCAAGGGGCAGCTCAGGTGCTACTTCCTATTGGAAATTACCTTCTATCCCTTAGCCTAGTTTTTAGTGCTCTTTCTTTCCCAGAATGATCATGTATATAGTTATTTCTTTACATCATGTATCCTCCCTATCCCCAATAGAATGTAAGTTCCTTGAGTGAAGAAATCATTTTTCACTTTATCTTTTTATCCCCAGATACTTTATATGTAGTAGTAACATAATAAATACTTGTTGGATTGAATTGGACCCTTCTTTGCAGAAAGTGATCTCTCACTCCTCACATTCCTCATAGAACTTTGCCAGAACATCTCCATTGCCCTTACCACATCACTTTTTGGTATTGTAACTATTTGCATATGTATTTTTTCTTCTTCATTATACAATAAGCTCTTCTAAAGCAAAGATTCTCCTATCTTTCTCTATATCCCCAAAAGATAGTATAGAGTGTGCCTTGTGCCAAACAGATGTTTAATAAGTATTTACTTAACCAAATTAACTGAATCATATGAGTAATGATTTAAGTTCTTGTACATAAAGAGTCATCATGTAAATATTTATCCTCTGTTCTTCTGAATAGAGGAAATGGACATAGCCTGTGGTATGAAAAATATGTTAATTTGAGAAATAATTTCCTGCCTTTTAGGAGAATATAGTATTGGAATGGGTTAATGAGGGAGTTTTTACAATTTCCTTTTCTAGAGATTTCATCTTATATTTTGGGGGTGGTTACAGTAGGTTCCGGCTGGAAGATAGAAAGATGGACTGGAAAGTTCATTCCAACTCTCTAATTCAATATTCTTGCACGCATATCTTCCCATGCAGTAGTGAAATTCCTTATTCATCGATGAGAGTTTTCCTCCAGATAAGAATAATGAAATTTAGCCAACAAACCTCAGTCCAGAGTGGCATAGTGGAAAGACCATTAGCTTTGGGGTCAGAGGACCTGGACTTAAAGTCCCTCTCTGATGCTTACTACTTAAGTGACCTTGGGTAAATCGCTTGGCCTCATTCCATTTCCTCATCTGGAAAATGAACGAATTGGACTTAGTGGCCTCAGTGGCCTCTGACATCCTTTCCAGCTCTAAATCTACGATTCTATGATTTTCCTACAGGGAACATGAATGAGTCCTTTCCTATAGAAACCCTGACTTGCACATTGCTAAGGAAAAGGGGAGCACCCACGGCACTGAAAGGACAGTTGAGCAAATCAGGAAGTTATGAACCATTGGGGCCTGTAGGGAGAGATCAAGAGAGCAGGCATAAGGCACTCTGAGCTATAAAGGAGGCCTTCCTAACGGAGGAAGTTACTCCCTTTCCATGCACGTCTCTCAAAAGGACGTTGCTAATTTGCCGCTGGCAAAGGGACAAACAATACACTGCCTTTTGCCAATCAGGAAGAGCAAGTAAGACTTGTCCAAAAGACCAGGCAACTTCATGTGACTGAAATGGGAAGCGAAAAAAGAGAAACAGTTTTTTTTTTCCTTGCAAAAAGTTCATCACAACCCCTTGAGAGATTGAGGATAGGAAAGGAGGAAAGAACTGAGAGACTATTGTCAATGGTAGGTCTTTGTTCCCAGAAGAGAGATGAAAAGGGGGATTTCCTAATGTTCTCTTTTGGGGCCAAGGGCCTTAGGCAGCATCTACACAAGTGAGTCTCAATCTTTTTAAAACTATGACACCCAAGCTTTATTTCTTTTTTGTTTCATAATTCTTATAACAGTGAAAGATCGTCATATGGTCATTAAAATACATTAAAGTGAGATGAAAACAAATTGGTTTAGAGCTCTATTTATTTATTTCATATGCTCTGGAATTATTGCCAAACTTAATCTGAATAATTATCTACATGATTACATTCCTTTGGATAAAAATTTTTAAAAACTCAGTTAAAAAAATATTTTTTTTAATCTCCACAAGAACATGTATCAGTTTTTCAAATCTATAGAGTTTAACTGAAGTCTTCATGAGAATCTTCAACCTAGAGCTGAATAGAACTTAAAGGTCATCTAATCCAAATTTTCACATTTTATAGAAAAGAAAACTTAGCATATAAGATATTAATTAATTTGCTCAAAGTCATTCGGGTTGTGATAGGGATGGAATTCATATCCAGGTCCTAGGACTCAGTGTACTGTCCTCTCTTCATTGTAGCCTGCTGTTCCACTTTTCCTCAGTTTTATGTAGATACTGCATTATTGAAACAGGCTACCAAGAACAATTGATTCAGCCTAGCAGTGAGCACTTGTACCAATGCCACTGAAGAACAAAAGTTCTCTCCACAAAGTTCCCATCCTGCACCAAAAATATGGAAACTCAGTTTCTAACTGAGCTCTACTACAGAACTAATCAGGTCATTCCCCATCTCTGCCCAAGTTTTCTTATCTATAAGATTGAGAATATGATGAGCCCTTTCCATTCTAAGTTATTATAGGTGATAAGTATTAATTAGTTAATGCTTGCAGTTCTTTGCAGGAAAAACCCTCGGTAAGTAGAATAGGAAATGGATTTGTTATCATAAAAAAGTGTGGCTACAACCAATATGTTTAATGTTACCACCAAATATTGAAACTGCAGATATGGAGAGAGAACAAAATTAGATGTAAGATACTGTCTGATCCACTTCCATAGCTGACTAGATAGTAGGAATGCAGATTTAAATAAACTGGATGTATCTTTAGCCAATGACAAGCAGCATACTTTCCCTTTTCAAGGTGTGATTGCTTACCATGGCAGTGATCAGAAGAGTCATGAACTGTTTACTTGGTGTTGAATATAAAAAACTATTTGTAGCTTATAGAATATAAAAGTTCTACAATTCTCCATTCTCTTATCTCAAAAATATGACCCAACCTTTCCACTTACACGAGTTCAGGTGGTGATTCTCTAGATTTCTTTATCCACCACGACCCCATCCACGTACTTTCCTGGTCTCCCTATTCTCAACACTTTGGTTTAAAACATAAAAGTAGGAGGACATCATTACCTCAAAAAGTGTTCACAAATACTTCTTACCTAAGAGATCAGGTAGAGATTAGGAGTAGATTCTATTCCCTTAGTGTAGGCACATACTACAGCATCTTTGTGAGGTTTCTTTATCTCTTGAACAAATGAGTGCACTTAATTCTCAGGTATTTACTAGTATCAAGGTGTTATGATTAGCAAAGAAATAATCACTTCTCTAGGGTGCTTTACATTGTAGGAAATGGACATTTTATCAATAGGCCATAGAATTAAAGATTATGGATACCAATGGAATCAGTCCAGCTAACTGTACGTATTAGTGTTGGGCAAGTACAACATTTGGCCAATCAAGAGAAAGAGAAACAAAACAAAACAACTAAGTTGCAGGATCTCTGAGCTATAATCCTGGGCCTGTTACAGATTCCTTTGTGATGCACTCTTTAAATTGGACATTTTCCACTTATAAAATGAAGGTAATGGTGTTAATTTTCTAGCAAATGATGACATCACCAATGTCATATTGGAGCCCAGTGTTATCTATTATTTGACTTGATTGATCAATGAGGTGCTCAATGTTAGTTGGTCAATCATCAAACATTTATTAAGTGCCTTCTAGGTTCCAGGCACTGTGCTAAGCTCTCAGTGTCATAAGCTTAAGTTCTGGTAAGCAAAAATTGCATTTTTTTTTATTCAGACCTATGATTTCGTCTAGAGAATTCTCAGTGAGGCGACTTTTTCTCTATCGAATCAGATTGGCACTTGCTCTGCAACATGGAGTCTTGGACATTTATTTGCCTGTGCACTGAGAGTTTAAGTGACTTGTACATCAGGACATGACAACACTGGGACTTGAATCAAGGACTTCCTAGGTTCCTGATTCTGAACTAACTGCTAGGAAACATTTGCAAAATACCCATTTTGCTCTTTGTTAATGCCAAAACAAACATTCTCTAGGCCTCTGCAGGAGAAGTATCCCCTTCATTTCTTGGGCTCCTATTGGATACTGAGGCTGCTTAGATTTTTATCTCCGGGTATGCTCTAGGAGGGATTTAAATGTGTTGTAGCTTTAAAATATATGTGTATACATATATATTAGATATATAGATATGTATAAAATATATAGGATATATGTGTATAGAGAGAGAGAGAGATAAAGAGAGAGAGAGAGAGAGAGGGAATAATAATATATAGAATTATAAAGGTTAGAACTAGAAGGGAACCTAGAACCTGGTACAGCCTTTAGGCCAGTCATCTATTGTTATTTTCATTTTATGGATGAGGCAAAAATTCTCAACTTCCACAAGTATTAGTTGGCTTATAGTTTTCTCACAGTTCCTCTAACCTGCAGTGAATCTACCTTATATATAAAAACTTGAAGTCAAGAAAACTTGAGTTCAAATCCCATCTTAGATACTCACTAGCTGAATGACTATAAGCAAGTCACTAAGCCTGTTTGTGCTTCAGTTTTCTCATCAGTAAAATGAAAGATTTGTATTTGATGGCTTCCATGTTGTCTTACAGGTCTAATCTATGTATCTAAATCTATGATCCCATGAATATAAGGATGGGTGGCTAGGGAGAGCAGTGGATAGAGTGCCTGGCCTGGAGTCAGGAAGACTCATTTCCTTGAGCTCAGGCATTCACTATCTATGTGACCCTGGACAAATGTCTTAACCCTGTTTGCCTCAGTTTCCTCATCTGTAAAATGAGCTGGAGAAGGAAATGGCAAAACCACTGCAGTATCTTTGTCATGAAAATCTCAAATGGGATCATGAAGAGTCAGATGTGACTGAAAAATGACTGAACACAAGACCAAGGGTCCTCTGAATAGCCCCCTCCCCCAGACCACTGACCTTGCTTCCAGCCCAGCCCTCATAGCATATCATGGCATCACCTCCCTGATGTCATGATCCTTTTCAAGAGTGAAGGACAAACAAGCAACAACTCAGCCATCACCCAGGAAAGCAGCCACTATACACATTTTACTGGCAACTTCTCCTGCATATGCTGAAGATTCCACCTCTTCATCATTCACAGCTACTAAAGACCCAGAAAAGAAGGCTCTCATAGCAAAGTCCATGGCACTGTCAAATGGTTCAATATAGAAATAGAAATTATATTAAACATGCTATTACTGTCTGCTTTGTTTCCGTATAGTGTGGACCATGGGACCTTTCCATCTGATTTGTAGCTAAAAATTCCTTTAGGTGCTATCTCCCCATTAGAATATGAGATTTTTGAGAGCAAGGACTATCTCCAACTTTCTAGTATATCCCAGAACTTAGAGCACAGTACTTTGCACAAAGTAAGTGCTTAATAAATACTTATTCATTCATTCATTCCTATTGTTTCCAGCATGGATGAATAGGTTGACAGCACAGGGTGAAGCCCATTTGTGTAGCAGCTTGCTGTCTGGGTCATGGCCCCCCTAGAAGCCAGGATATGCAACAGGGAAAGAAGCCAAGTTGAGTCAGCAGAAAAGAGGATGAGCCGACAGCAGCCTTCATCCCAGGTTCATTTCAGCCATCTGTGGTGATGTCATCATCAGTGTCCTGTGCTGGCAGATCCCAGTACACTGGGGTCACAGTGCACAGCAACACTTCCCAGAACATAATCTCACTCAGCAGCTCCACATTGGAGGGAGGTTCCCCTGACCTGTGATCACTGAGATAACTGGAAAATCCTAAGGCATGGCAGGGAATGGTAGCTTTAAACATTTGAATAAAACATGTACTGAAACATTTTGAAAACTTATCTGGTGAAGAACGTTTTTAGCCAAGCTCCAAGGGGTTGAAGAACTGGCTTGCATTAAGCCATAGAGAGGTGCCTTCCATTGGTTCTCACAGCGGGGGAGAAGGTCAGACTATGGGGTGGGGGAAGGCATGTGTTGTGAATTTTGAGGATGAAATGGGTTTCAGTTTGAATTTTACTGATGGATGGGAATTGGCACGATGTCTCTTCCTCCTCTTCCCTTGAACTGAGAAAGAGATGGCTTGAACTAAGAATGCATAGGTTAAACTCTAAGAGCCTTCCAACAATCATGAGGCTTCATGATTGGCTGAGAGTGAGACAGTCTTTATAGAATGGGCAAATTAACGTTCTTCCAAGTGCACAAGTGAGCCAGTCCCAAATCAAGGGGAGGTGGTCTGAGAAGAGTATTCTCTTTATGGGAGCAACTAAGGAAGAAGACGCTTTGAGGTCCCAGAGGGAAACTGCACAGGCTCAGGATTCATCCCAGAACCTTAGATAGTTTAAGATAGAATTACCTAGTCTATAATGACTATTGTCTTTTCTATGTCTTGCTCTTGTAGCTTACTAAGTTGAATACTGAAAATGGCACTGTTGAACAAAAATGTAAAGGTTAAAAAGAAATCTTTATTTGTTCTACAGTTTTTATATATGTAACCACAACACACTTTGGATTGTATTTAATTTAACTATTTGTAAATAAACACAAATGTTTTGACTGTGTCTAGTACCAGATTTAAATATTACTGGCTCATATCAATGGTTGTGCATGTGTGTGTATATATACACATATGTATATATGTATATATGCATATATACACACATGTATTATGTGTATGTGTGTTTGCAGAGAAGATGCTGACCTGCATATATAGAGGAAGACTTCTCATCTGGGATTACTCAGTACCAAACAATGAAATCATAAGTCTAGTCACTGGCCACATAGCTACATGAATATGTATGTATACATATTCGTATGTATACATATGTAGTCTACCTGCCTTGCTGTCTTGAGTTCTGTCTCAAATCTTTAAAATATAAGTTTCACATTTTGATCTAATGGGTGAATGTTGAATTTGGAAACCCAGTATAACTTTTAATTTTAGAACTTTCTCATAAGGCTCTACCAGTCTTCTTAATCTATACCATCACTAAAATATCTAGTCACTTGTTTAAGCATTCTTTTTTGAGCTTTTTTTTGTTTGTTTTCTTTTTGATAAGTTTTGCTTGGGCTTTATTCCAGTTTGTTTATCTGATTTAATCTTTTTTTTTCCTCTGAAACTTTATGAGGTAGCTCTTGTTATCTTAAACCCAAGTCACTCTGGCTCTCATTGATTAGCCAATAATAGGTCCCATGCCAAGCCCCACCTGGTCATTGTTTGGGCCCTGATTGGCTCAGAGGAAATGTAAATAGCAATTATTTCTGTTTTGGCCAGAAACCCTCAGGGTCTTCCCCTCAGGGAAGATTGATTTTTTCCCAGATTGATTTTTTTTTAACTAGGTAAAAGTGACCATTCTCTGCCTCAATTCTCTAGCCTTACTCACTGAATGGACTTTGCCTCAGTCAAACTGAGACCTGGGAAAGACTTTAGCTGAAAAAGGCCAAGGTTTCCCACTTCATCCAGGGCCATCTCCAGTTGTCCTGATTTATGTCTTGCACTGAACCCAGAAGGTTCTGGAGGAGAAAGTGAGGTTAGTGACTTTGCACAGCCGTAGTTCATTTAAATCCAATTCATTTACATGTCTTGGCACCATCTTCCTGATCCCAAGGTCCTCTAACTAACTAACAATAATGACAACAATGCATAGCAAGCTCTTAATCAATGCTTGTTTATTGATTGGAGCCAGGAATGGCAGTGGTAAAAAAAGAAAAAGAAGCAGGTAATTATGGATCACTCCTAATGGATCTTTAAGGTCAAAGACCAAAACTAACTTGGAGACTATGAAGATCAAGGGATATGGTACCTCAGACTGCAAATTTGAATATAGTAAGAAAATATCTCTGGGAAGAAAATGATTTCCTGGGATAATGAAGTCTTCAACAGGGCTTAGACCTAAGGCAGTTCTCCTGGCCTAGTTAGACTGTATCTAGTAATGCGCTCGGCTCTTGGAACCATAATGTAGGAAGGCCATTGATAAACTGGATATAGTCTAGAGGAGGGGGTAGGGTTGGCTTTGACTAGTATAGCCAGGAGGATTTAGGATCATGCCATTCAAGGAATGATGCAGAAACCGATAATGTGTAGCAAAAACTTACAGAAATAATAGTGGTCTTTGAAATATTTCATGAAGAAAAATGATTAGATGTCTTCTGTTTGTCCCATAGAGGAGAATTATAAAACAAGTTCATTCCTTCACACAGAAGTTGTCCCATAGGGGAGAACTAGGAGCAAAGGACAGAACTTTCAGAAAGGAATTTTTAGCCTGACAATAGAGTTACTTAAATGTGTAATGTGCTGCCTTAGGAGATAATGAGGTCCCTCTGACATGAGGTCATCTAGGGCAGATCAGATGACTATATGAGCATGTTGTAGATGGGTTTCTCAATGAAATATGAGTTGAACTAGATAACTCCTGAGGGGTTCGGAGTTTAACTCATCAGAACCTCAGTTTCCTCATTGGTAAAATGGAAAGAGAAATAATGGCACTGATGCGGTTTGGAGTTGCTGAGAACCCCAAAATGTCAAGATGCAGGGCAGCTTCCTCCTGGAATTAATTCATGCACTCAAACCACCTTCCAGTCAGTGGCAAAGTTTATTGTATCACCAATAGAAGTGGTCAGGGTTCCTAGTGAACCTGCAACTTACTGGAGGTGAGACTAATGTTTATATACAAAAAGGACAATGAAAGGATCTGGATGAGATTAAGGAATGGTAGATAGTCTGGGGTGAGCCAAGTGTGACAGTGAAAGGACTATCAAGTAGGTTAATTAGGTTGCCAGTTGCCTTGGGTGGAGGCGCCTTTGATCTGGGCTGCTGAAACATATGGGAAAATTCAGGGACTGGGTTCCTTTTAGGGGTCCAGGTCCCATCACCCCATCAGCACTACCTAACCTCACAGAGTTGTGAGGATCAAATGAAGCAATCTGTGTGAGTTTACTTTGGAATGGGAAAGTGCTGCAGTAATAATAGTTAACATTATTAAAGTCCATGATGTCCATTAGTCCATTATTTTATAAGATTACTATCTAAGTTATGTGATATGCAAGGCATCCTAAAAGTCTTAGTGAAGTTAAATCTTACCTGATCCCCCTTTTCTGGACTACTGCCTTTTCTTACAGACATTTATTTAGTTTTATTGAAGGATCAAATTGCACCAGGACTTGAGACACACTGCATGAGAAAGTTCTTTAAGGTCTTAGAAGATAAGTTTTGATAATTTTAACTCCCTAGAGTTTGATAATTACAATTTTGTGCACTGATTTCAGAGTAGAGATAGAAAGATTGTAGTAATAAGACTTCAGTTATAAGACTTGGAGTCTCTTTTCTTACTGAGTTGTTTTTGGCATAAGGTAGTTGGGTCCATCATGGACACCATTAAAGGAGATTGTTTTGCTGAAATACCAAGAGGACCTCATTTATAAAGCTATTTCAGTGACAAAAGGGTCCTATGTCATGGTTCTTGAAAATCAGAAAAGTGGCCAAGAAAAAAGGAAATAGGTAATTATGAGTCAATCCTAATGTATCTTTGAAGTCAGAGACTGAAATTAGCCTGGAGACCATGAAGATCAAGGAATATGGGTAACTCAGAATTTAGAGTTACTAAACAGTGCCATTTACCACTCAAAATCAGCTCAAGGACCATATCCTCCTCTTCCTCCTTCTCCTCTTCCTTCTTTTCCTCCTCCTCCTCATCAGAGCATTTCTATAGTCCTTTAAGGTCTGCAAAGTTCTTTATGTATGTTATTGCATTGGAGCTTCACAACAACCCTGTGAGGAATACGCTATTATTGTTTCCATTTCACCAAGAAGGAAACTGAAGCTGAAAGAGGTTGTGACTTGCCCCAGATCAAATAACTATTTAATATATGAGAAAGGAATTGAAAACTTAGGTCTTCCTGACTCAAAGTCTTCCATGAAACTCTCCTTGAAATGGTATTCAGACCTTAAAAATAACACTTTGTATTTCTCTTATACTCTGATTGTGTTGCGGAGGGGGGTGGGAAGCTTTTGATTATAGTTATTTGTGTATAAATCCTCTCTGTCTCTTACTAAATTGCATTTACTAAGCACCCACTATGTGCCAGGCCCTGTGCTAAGCTCTAGAGATACAAAGAAAAAAGTGAAACCATCTCTGCCTTAAGAGTTTACATTCCAATGAAGGACTCTCTCTCTCCCTCTTTCTCTCTCTCTCTGTCTCCCTCTGTCTCCCTCTGTGTGTGTGTGTCTCTCTCTCTGTCTCCCTGTCTCCCTCTGTCTCTCTCTGTCTCTCTTTGTCTCCCTCTGTCTCTGTCTCTCTCTGTGTCTGCCTATTTCTCTCTCTCTCTCTCTCTCTTTCTCTCTCTCTCCATACATATATATATACATACACATATATATGTATATATATACACATACATATATATGTACACACATGTATATACCCGTGTATATGTGAAAATACACACAAAATAAATATAAAGTAGTTTGGAGAGAGAGGGCAACTAGAAGCTTGGGGATCAGGAAAAGTTACATGTAGAAGGTGGCATTTTGTCTCAGTTTTAATGGAAAGAAGGAATTCCAAAGATGTAAGTGAGGAGAAAAAACATTCCACATATGAGAAACAGCCAGTATGAAAGCAGAGAGTCACGTAGGAACTATGTCTTATTTCATCTTTGCACTTATCCAAGTGTCTAGCATATGTAAATAGGTACTTGATTCTGCATTGGACATTTCCAAATAGCTATTGAATTGACTTTTCAAGGAAAATAATATTCAATCCATTAACAAAACCATTTAGTAATATCCATCCCCCCCCAAAAAAAACCCCCACTGTTTTAAGGTGAGAACAGGTCCAAGAATTAAGCA
>NW_020950417.1:2603302-2604662 GCF_900497805.2 Vombatus ursinus | reverse complement strand
TTAAGCAAATTAATTCTTTTATTTGTATAAAGATTTTTATAAAAGTTTTTTTTTAAAAGTACACCTGCCAAAAAAAATCCAGGAACTATATGAATGAGATTCTCTCACTAATCTTGACCCTTCCACACCCCCTAGGAATCTGTCATTTTGTACTAGGGAAGGGCAAAAAGGTGAATTAACTAGGAAGGAGGGAAAGGACTTTGAGGACTGATCTTGCCATTTATCAAACAATCAAGTTCATTCCTTCACACTGAAGATGGAAAGTACAATGTTGCCAAATGAAGATTGAATCAATTCAGAATGGAAGCCAGTTCTTGCTAGCTGATTCTGAGTTTTTTGGAAACCCCCTCAAAGGCCCAATGCCCTATTTTCATCATATTACCTTCATTCAGCTGGTTCAGTCCTGTCGAGTATACACTGGGATCATGAAGTTTCAAACTAATTGTGACTCATACAGATGGGAAAACAGATGTGTGTCCCTTTGCCTTCTTGGAGGGGTAGAAACTCAAATGAAGATACTAAATGAAGCAAGACAAAGCCTAGAGCTCTCAATTAAGAGAGTGCATCGAGATCAAGGAACCACATAAATGACAAAGTATCACAAAGAGATTTGTTAATGATACTGTGTTCTTCATGAACAGATCTTTACACTAAGACAATTGTTCGTTTCATAATAAACCTCATATTTGGAGATAACTTTTGCCTTTGCAAAGCACTATTACACATTTCGCTTTTTTATCACAATAATCTTTTAAAATAGAAAGGGTAAACATTTCTTTCTTTCTTTTTCTCTTTCTTTCTTTCTTTCATATTTATAGATGGAGAAAACAAGACTGAAAGAGGCCCAGATACTCTTCTGAGGTCACAATTGTTAGTTTGTACTAGAGCTAGGGCACCAGGTTTCTTCACTCAGTCTTTTGGCTAGCCTTCACTCATTTCATTGGAACTGTCCTCTTTCAGGATCAGTAGGCTGACCAGTATCAGGGACACTGTAGGGCCCTGAAGACTCCACAATGCAGGTGTAGAGATATTCGAAGGAATAATATGAAGGAAAACTATGAAAACAGAAGTTTATGGGCTTTATTAGAGTATTCCTACCTACCATTGCATATGAGAGCTAGTGCTATAAATTCAGAAAGTCAAACTTCGCAGTCACACATTTCTTTTAATCATGGGAGGTACCTGTTCTCCACCCCACCTCTAAACTTGTGAGATAAGACAATGAAAGCAGGCTATGCAAATCTATCTCATCCTATTTCTCTTTCTTCCTTCCTTCCTTCCTTCTTTCCTTCCTTCCTTCCTTCCTTCCTTCTTTTCCTTCCTTCCTTCCTTCCTTCCTTCCTTCCTTCCTTCCTTCCTT
>NW_020950417.1:2598287-2603292 GCF_900497805.2 Vombatus ursinus | reverse complement strand
TCCTTCCTTCCTTCCTTCCTTCCTTCCTTCCTTCCTTCCTTTCCTTCTTTCTTTCCTTCTTTCTTTTTTGGCATGTTCAGTGATATGAGGAAAGATATATGAATTTGCCTATGGCCTAATTCTGATCTGTAAAATAGTTATACCTCTCAGGATTTGTGGAGGGAATTTCTAATAGAATAATTATGAGAAGTTTTATGCATCTGAAGCATTAATTGCTGGCAACTGAAACAAGTAATAATTGAGGCTGATATAAAGAAATATCTATTCCCAGAGGATGGTTCGAAACAGTTTGTCTTCTTTAGTATGGTTCCCACAGTCATCAAGGTGAATTTCTGAAGAGCTGTGGCATCTGTTGATAGTATAATCTGATTTCATCCCTAAACCAGACTTGACATAAGAGGACATCCTGTTCTGGCTCTTCTTTTGATGTCTTTTGTTGTACTCACTATTTCTGCCCCAACCCCATGCCCCACTCCATAGCTTTTGAGAAGATGCAAAACAAAACAAAATAAAGAAATCCTTTCCCTCCTTCCTAGTTAATTCACCTTTTTGCCCTTCCCTAGTACAAAATGACAGATTCCTAGGGGGTGTGGAAGGGTCAAGATTAGTGAGAGAATCTCATTCATATAGTTCCTGGATTTTTTTTGGCAGGTGTACTTTTAAAAAAAAACTTTTATAAAAATCTTTATACAAATAAAAGCAGATTTAAATAATTGAAGAAATATTAATTGTTCATGGGTAGGCAGGAGCAATAAATAAAAATGACAATTTTATCTAAACTAATTTATATATTCAAGGCCATCCCAATTAAATTATCAAAAACATTATTTTTCTGAGTTAAAAAAATAATAACAAATTCATTTGGAAGAACAAGAATTCAAGAGTATCAAAGGAACTAATAAAAAATGTAAAGGAAAGGGTTTTAACAGTAATAGATCTTAAACACTATATAAGACAGCAGTTATCAAAACTATCTGGAACTGGCTAAGAAACAGAATGGTAGATCAGTGGAAGAGAATAGACAAACAATTTACAGCAGCAAATGGTTATAATAACCTTATGTTTGACAAGTATAAAGACTTAAGTTTGTGGGATAAGAATTCATTATTTGATTTAAAAATGTTAGGAAAGCTAGAAAGCAGTTTGGCAGAAATTGGGTATAGACCAATATCTTACACCATTTACCAAGATAAGGTCAAAATGAATACATGACCTAGATATAGAAATATTACAAGAAAATTTGAAGAACATGGAACATATTACCTATCTGACTTATGGATAGGAGAACAATTTATGAAAAAAAAAACTAGAGATAGAGAGCAGTGTGAGGTGTAAAATGGATAATTTCGATTAAATTACACAGAAATCAACGTAGCCAAGATTAAAAGGAAAACAGAAAATTGAAAAGAAAAAAACCAATATGGAACATATTTGCAAGGGATTGAATTTTAATTAATTAGGGTTGAAAGGCTAGAAGACAGAGAGTGAAAAGGACATACTACATGTATAAGTGTCCAAAGAATCTGGGAAATGCAGACAAATGTCCCAGGCCCCATGTTTTGAGATCTTCTATTATAGGCATCAAGGAAGATTCATGGAGAAGAAAGGAGCTGGATCTGCCACCTGACATGTACACACACACACATAGGTATGTATGTATACACACATATACATACATAACATAATATATATTCATATACATTCATTCATAATGAGGGATGTATATCATATGTATGTGTGCATATGATATATCTCCCATGCCTCAGCCTGCAGAAGCCATCCTATCTACAAAAATCCAAACCTTTTCCCAAATCTCTACTTGTGCCAACATTAATCACAAAACAAGGACTAGAAGCTACCAATTTTTCTTTTATGTAATGAGAGAGGGGTGGAATAAAATGATAGCAGAGAAAAAACATTGAGCAATGAGGGAAAGTTTGTTTGGACGGGAAGAAGCTAGACCTCATAATAATGGATTCAGAGGCAGAATCATCTCCTCTCTTAAATCCTTCCCCTCACAGGAAAGTAGGAGAGATAAAAGCTTAAAGGAATTGGAGGAGCTGCTCACCCCCTTGATGTGGAGGTGGTGAGGAAAGGGAAAGATCTAGATTTGCACTGTTTCATCAACTGCCACTCTAAGCTCTCAGAAGTCTTTGGCATCTCACCAATCTGATCACTTTGCCCAAAAGGAGCAAATCAGCAAAGTCTTAGGAGAGAACAAAGGACCAGACATTGAGGGGTCAGGCTCCCCAACCCTTCAATTTGGCCCCAACATGGAAAATCAATTGTCCTTTGCTAAGTTCTCTCTGAGAATTCTACAAAACACAATCCCAGAAATCTAAGTCCAAGCTCATTATCAACTGCTGAACTCAAATGATCTTAGCACCATCTATTTATATACAATTATTGTGCTAATTAAAATGAGACTTCCCTGTTCAATAAAGAAGAGAAATAGGATCATAGGATCACAAATGTCTAGCTCGTGGAGGTCTTAGTTGTTAGCAGTTAAACTAGAGTTCTTATTCCTCCATGAAGTGAAGATGAACCCAAGCATATCTCTGAAATTACCCATCCTGCTTTCTTTCTCATTAGTGATCAACCTATTATTATCAATTCTCATGGAAAGCATTTAAATGCAGTTGGGTTCTCTTATGGGACCACAATTACAGAACAAAGATTATAAAATTCTTGTTTGATGACATAATTGAATTTTGGAAGCAAATCTTACTCAGAAGGACCTCTTGAGAATCAGACATCAAAAATGAATAATAACCTAAAGGATGACTTTTTACTCTCTAAAAAAAAATCCTCTTACTTTTCCTCTTTTCAGATTCTCAGGTAAAATAATCTCTGGAAAGTCAATGTAAGCCATTCTTCTTGGTTATTTTTTTTTAAATCATTATGACTGCAAAGGATATGTGTCCTCTTAAGCATTTGTTGGAGTACTATCACTGACAGTGATGAAGTGGGTGGGAAAGCATTAACTATAACCAAATGTGATGGGTCAGCTATGGGATTAGAATGCTGAGGAAACAGAGTCCTCCCCATGCTTGGGTTCTGACAAGGGCAGTCTGCCCTGTGAAATGGTTAGACCCTAGGTTACAGGGAGAGATGAACACCCAGAGTTCTATGAGTAAATGTTTTGGCAGACCCCAAAAATCATTCCACCGGAGAATGGGCACTAAGTTCAGTTTAATTCAATAAATGTCATGCCTACTATGAGTAAGGCACTGTTCTGGCTACAAAAATAACAAGAATCCCTGCTCTCAAGAATTTACATTGTAAAGAAAGGATATAACATGAGTACAAATAATACAAAGAGACTTGAGGAGGAAGATAACAAGAATTGTAGAGATCAGAGAAAAAAAGTGTCATAGAGCAGATGTGACCTGAACTGTGGCTTGAAATTAAAAACAAGTTATACATAATGGATTTGCATCTTTATAGGTAACCATCTTTTTTTATTATACTATATTATGGAAATACTTGTTTTATTCCATAAATTAAAAATAAAATTAATTAATTAAAGGCCTAGTTATGAAGATGAGAAGAGTGCATTCTGGGAAAGGAGTGGTGGAGAACAGAGGAATATTTGTGAAAACTTATACAGTCAGAAGATGAGATACTGGGTTTAAGAAAGAAGCAGTAGCCCAATTTTCTAGCCTGTGTAAAGACATGCAGGGAATATGCTTCTCCCATGTGTTTGTTTTGAAACTGTCTCCCTGTCTCACCTAAGTTGGAAGTGCAGGGGCTACTCATTGGATTGATCCCACCTTTGATTGGCATAGGAACTTTGACCTTCTTCATTTTGACCTGAAACATTTCTCCCCTCCTTAGCCAACCTAGTGATCTCATGCCCACCATATTGATGCCAAATTTAGAGCAATCAGTTGAGTTATTCCATTGCAGCTCAGAACTCCTGAGCTCAAAAGGTCCAACAACCTCAATCTCCCTGGTAGCTGGGACCATAGGTGTGCATCACCATGCCCAGCAACCTCTTCTGTTTTAGGATGAATAATTAGGGAGCAAGAGTCAGTAAAGTATAATGGCTAGAGAGTAGGCTTTGGGGTCAGTAAGAACTGGTTTCAAGGCCCACCTCTGACACATGTCGTCTTTGTAATTCTTTGCAAATCACTTGATGGCCTGGACAAACTCTCTAAGATTATAAGTTGTCACACAAATTTCCTGCCTGGGAAATCCCTATGTGTACAAAGTCAAAAGTCTGGATCAAACAAACTTAACCCTAGGGAACATACCATTAAGTTCCTGTCCTTGGGAAATCCCAAGTTTAGGAAACTACCTTGTGGCCTTTGTTGGCAGCTCACATAAAATGATGTCCATCCTCTACTGTTTAAAGTACATGTTATTTTACTGTCACTATCATGACTGCAAATGAAAATAACATACCTATTCCTAGACTAGCCCTCATATATATTCTAGAGATGAGCAATCCCACAACTGGAAAGCAATTGTGCCTTTGGTAGTACACTCTCCTTTACTGCTAGGTCAAACTGCTAACTAAGGGTAGAACAGGGAGATTGCTAAAATATTAAAAAATAAATGTATCTTCTATGCAGGGGCAGGAGGGACAATGGAAACGGTACATTTTATGTGCTGTCCAATTTGGTCAACCTGCTATTAAGTTTCACTGCAATGTTTTCTTTTTTGTCTCTTTTTTTTTTAAAGGATGGTTATGAGGAAGGGATAGGCATTTGTTTAAATATTGTCTCATTCGATCCTCACAACAACTCTGTGAGATTGGTCTTATTATCCTGTTTTTGCAGTTGAGGAAACCAAGGCAAACAGAGGTTAACTGTCACACAAATAGGAAGTGTCCAAGGCTGGATT
This sequence comes from Vombatus ursinus, assembly GCF_900497805.2. NCBI lineage: Eukaryota > Metazoa > Chordata > Mammalia > Diprotodontia > Vombatidae > Vombatus > Vombatus ursinus. The sequence goes on along the minus strand of NW_020950417.1, from coordinate 2,598,444 downwards.
TGAACTCAAGCCTTCTTGATTCCAGGACGAGTGCTTTATCTACTGTGCCACCTAGCCGCAAACATGTGTTATCTATCTATCTATCTATCTATCATCTATCTATCTATCTATCTATCTATCTATCTATCTATCTATCTATCTATCTATCTATCTATCT
>NW_020950417.1:2597300-2598277 GCF_900497805.2 Vombatus ursinus | reverse complement strand
TCTATCTATCTATCTATCTATCTATCTATCTATCTATCTATCTATCTCTGGTACAGAAGAGTAAAAAACAATATGGACGAATTTTTCAAGTAATTTCCTACAAAAGGCTTTCCTTTTCAGGAAAGCCAATGTTCCATGTATATTTCTTCTATTCATCATGTCAGTCAGTCTATCAATAAGCATTTACTAGGCACTTACTGTGTACTAAGCATAGTACAAAGTCCTGGATATACAAAGAAAAATAAAAACAGTCGCTGTTCACAAAAAGCTTACATTCTACTGAACCCAGTATGGACATGATATTTAACAGAGGCACTGACTGAGAAAAAGGTTTTCCTCCTGCAGTTGGAGTATTGTTCTTAGACAGCTTGGCATGTATGCCAGTAAGGGGCCTGCAGAACAGTACAAGTTGATGGTTTGATTCAATCCTGTCTGACCCCATGATGAGAGAAAGGAACCTTGGAAGACCAGAATCCCTGACAACTCGGTTTTTATTTTATTTACTTTTTTCTGCTTTGGAGGGAGTATAACCTACTAGACACCATTCATCCTGTGTTGAAAATGCTGGCTCAGGCACTGTGGTTCTGTTTTCTGAAAGCTGGTATAATAATGGCCAAGCTGTTGATGAATACTAATAGCAAACGCTGTGTGTTTACACAGTTGGCCAAGTTGTGCCTGCTGAATGGAAGCTCTACTTCAATGGAAATTACCTGCCTTTTGTAGTCAAAGCACCAAAGACTCTGTGAGGCTGCAGAGGTGGCTCCAGCTCCCATTCCAGCAATAGAAAAAAAATGACTCATGGCTCCAGTTATATGCAAAAGACTAGGATCCTCCAGGTGCTCCAAGTACCCATTCTGAGAAGCCAAGGACAACCTGCTCAGATCCTGTAGGAATGAAAGAGAGAGAAAAAGAGAAGAAAGAGAAAAATGGAGGAAGGAAGGAAGGAAGGAAGGAAGGAAGGAAGGAAGGAAGGAAGG
>NW_020950417.1:2538106-2597290 GCF_900497805.2 Vombatus ursinus | reverse complement strand
AGGAAGGAAGGAAGGAAGGAAGGAAGGAAGGAAGGAAGGAAGGAAGGGAGGGAGGGAGGGAAGGAAGGAAGGGAGGAAGGAAGGGAGGGAGGAAGGAGGGAAGGAAAGAAGGAAGGAAAAAAAGAAGGGTGGAAGGGAGTAAGTAAGGAAAAAGAGAAGAGAAAGAGAGAGAGAATATAGTACAGCAGAGAGAGCATAGTACAGGGAACAGAGGGCTTGGGCTTGGCATCAAGGGACCTGGGTTCTAATCCTGGCACTCCCAATCTCTGTGAATTTGGGTAAGTCACTTAACCTCTGAGTTAAATAGCAAATTGGGTTACAGTTTCCTATTCTGTGAAATGAGGGGTTTAGATTCGATGACCTGCAAGGTCCCTTCTAGATCCAAATTTATAATCCTACAAAAGGAAAACCAAGGCCAACTATTTATGTGCAAATTTGAAAATCAGAGCTTCTACTTCTGGGCCTGACTTTTAAAGCCACAAGGTGTGAATTTGGGCACGCACCTATACTTGTGAAGTTTAGATCATCAGTAAAATAGGCTCCCTTCTGAAAAGGAAGGGAGCACCCCTCCATCTTGATTTTCACCTCCTTAAAGTTGCTTTTGTTCTCCACAGAGAAGCAAGCTTATCTCGTCCCAGAGTGGATGCATTCACTTTTTCACTTTCCTATTTGAATTAGGTCAAACTTCACCGAGAGATCAGGAAAGAATGTGGTTTCCCGGGCATCTTTTGTACAGTGACAGTCACTACCAAAATATTTCTGACTGTGTAAGAGCCCTCCCCAATCAAAACAAGTGCTCGTGCCCAGGACTGTTCCCAAGTCTCCCCTCCCTACTTCTTCCTGCACCTCAGGCTCCTTGGAGGGCCTGGCGGCTTAGTCACCCTGTGAGGTTGAACTCTATAAAGATAGACACATAGACCCAAACACCTGGTCCCTTCAACTTGCCTGTTCAAGTGAATGTGTGACTGGGTGACTGCGTACGTGCAGCTATGACTGGAGAGAAGGGGGTGGGAGGCACCATGGTGACTGAGCCTGGAATAATCCCAGTTGGTGCCCAGCTTTTAAACTTTCTAAATGTGTGCTTATGCATGAGCAGGGGCGGGGAACCTGCAGCCTCGAGGCCATGTGTGGCCCTCTGGGTCCTCAAGTGTGGCCCCTTCACAGTTGTGAAGTTTGGATTCAGTCAAAAGGCTGCACTTGAGGACCTAGAGGGCCATACATGGCCTCCAGGCTACAGGTTTCCCACTCCTGTACACGAGTATAGATATATATTCAATACAATATATACCATATATTCTGTACATAGGTATATAATTTCAATAATAATATTATACTGCCTTAGATGTATGTGGTAGTTCACACTTTTAAAAATATTTTTGGGGTGAGGGAAGGAAAAAAAAGGAAAAAAAAGAAATTTACATATTATACACGTGAAAAGAATCACAAGTTGTACATAATAGATTTGCAGTTTCATGTGCAATCATCTTTTTTATTATACTGTTATGAAAATGCTTGTTTTATTCCATAAATTAAAAATTAAATAAATAAAAATTTTAAAAAATCTTTGCATACATTATCTTATTATATATGTGTTAGTTGGTCCTTCATACACAAAGTCAACATTATTGATTTGCTGCCAATAAGACCCATGTTGGATGAGAGATCTGGAAGGGACCTCAGAGATGAATCCAACCCCTTCATTTTATGGAGCAATCAACAAGCGTTTATGATGTTTCCCCTAAGGGCCAGACACTGGTGCTGGAAAAAAACAAACAGTTCCTCACTCAAGGACTTTATTCCTTTTTTTTTTCCTATTCCTATTCCTATCCCTATTATTTTATTCTAGTGGTAGAAGACAGCAAGTACACATATAAATACACACATATTTTTCCATACAAAATGTGTAAAAAAATAAATAAAAGGTAATGAGGTGAGTGAAGCAGAGGCATTAGCAGCTGGAGGGGATTAGGAAAAGCTTCGTTTAAGAGGAAACTGATACCAAGAGAGATGGTGATTTACCAAAAGGTTACATAAGTGCATCAGACCTGGGATTTTATATAATAATAGCTAGCATTTATACAGCATATGTACTAAATATATACACATAGTGTATATAAATGCATATACTAAATTCATAATACAGTATACTTCTGCTGTTTGCCCTTTGTTTTTGAAGAGGACACACAAAGTCGTAGGCCTCACTTTTTTTTCCAGAATCATTGACATTCCGTGGCAAGACAAAAGTCAAGACAACTGGCAGCGGATGACCTTGGCATCTTCCATGTCTGACCAAGCTCTAAGCGCTCCACAGAGCCTGCTTCGGCCGCCTTCATGGCTGCTGGAACAAATTGTTCTCATCCACCCATTCCACTGGGAGAAGTCTACACATGCTTGGTGTAGACGCTCCACTAACTCACTGACAGGTTTGAGGCTTGTTGATTACCCTCAACCTGGTTTAGCCCCTCTGCAGATACAGTTTACTGGGGTGTGCCCACTGTGCATGCTATGGCTTCTTGGAGTCACTTAAGAGTTGAGTGCCAAGTGGACACCAAAAGGTGGATGTACAGCCTTGAAGAAGATGTGGCAAGCCCTCACACCAGAGTCACTAGTCTCAATAGTCACACACACCCACATAGTATATATATATAACATATAGTGCATATACACATAACATAAATACACATATACTATGCATATATGGTATCTATACTAAGAGCCAGGCACTGAGCTGATCACTTCATAAAATTTATCTCGTTTTATCCTCACAAAAACCCTGTGAAGTGAGTATTTTTTATTATTATGCCCATTTTACAGTTGAGGAAACCGAAGCAAACAGAAATTTAGTGACTTACCCAAGGTTATAGATCTCACAAGTGTCTGAGGCTAGATTTGAACTCAGGTTCAACTCCAGGCCTAGTGTTCTACCCAATGCACTGTCTAGCTGTCTCTCTGAGACTGGAAATAGTGGCACATGCTGCCTGAGAAGCTGAGACTGGCAGATCTCGAGCTCAGAAGTTCTTAGCTGCAGTGGGGGAAGCCCAACTGAGCAGCAGTAATAAGTTTGGCATTAATATAGAGTTCTCCCCTGGAAGATGGGCCCTTCAGGATGCCCAAGAAGGGACAGATTAACCCTGGTCAGAAACAGAGCAGGCCAAAGTCCCTGCACTGATCAGAGGTAGTACTGAAACCATCAGTGGCTCCTGTATTTCCAGCCTGGGTGAGATAGGGAGACCCAGTCTCAAAAAATAAGCAAGCAAAAAAAACCAGGTCTTTTGACTCCAAACCAATACCATTTCTACTACCCTAAGAGTGACTAACCTCCCCAAGGAGGAGGACCCCTTTTTAATATCTCAAAACTTCATAGACTTTTAACATCCAAAAACTTCATAGACAGCTCCACCCTTGCATGATAGTGCTTATACTATTGTATCCATTGCTGAGAAAAAGACATGAATCAGTTCGATTTAATAAATAATGATAACTCCTTTCCACTGAGCCATCCAGTTACCTATATAAATGTTAGCTATTATTATCTATGATATTGAATCAGATTGCATTTTTTTTTTGGTAAAAGTTAAATAAAGATTCAAATCACATTACTTGGTGCAGGTATATATGTGTATGTACCCGTTGCAATATACCCCTTACCGAAAGACTGGGAACCATTGTAATACATATGCTTTGATAACCCCTAACTGTAATGGGAGTGTGTGTGTGTGTGTGTGTGTGTGTGTGTGTGTGTGTGTGTGTGTTCTGGCAGTGACGCTGGCTCACCAACTATGACAATACCCTCATTTTGTAGTCAGGAAAGTAGGGTTTTAAAAAAAACAAAGGTAAGTCACTTGCCAGGGTCACGTAGAAAGTGTAAGATCCAGGCTCTGAATCTGGATCCTCCCAGGTTCTAATCCCAAGTTCTTCAAGTCCTGTGTTCTTCCCATTCTGCCACAGTGCTTCTAAAAGAAATAAGGAAAGCCAGCAGATTCACTGCAATGCCTCTAAATGAAGCCCTGGCACCTAACCAAAAGGAACCAGGTGCCCAGACCAAGAGATGCTCACTCAGGATCTAGACAACTCACTGTCCATCCCTGTCATTGAGCAATTTTAGTGGCAGTGAAGATGCCTGGATGAATAGTGTCTTCTCAAAGCTCACCAGCCCACAGCTGTCAGGAAGGCATAAAGATGCAAACTTAACTGGGGTAAGAGAATGAGGCTGGGTCATCAGTACATGGCACCTATGCATGTGTGGACTCTGACCCTTTCATCTGATCAGCTGAAGGCCCACTACAGTGCCTAGCTCTATTGTATCCATTTTCACAAGGCAGCATCTCTCCATTAGTTTTGAGTCATGGCCTTGGCTCTGAGGAGCCTTTACTAACAAAGTAAACAGCTGAGAATTCAACAATAGAGCCTGTTTCTTGGCATCAGCCTCTTTTGCTTTTGTCCATTTTAGGATGTGTGCCAAGAAAAGGGGGTGGAGGTAATTCCCACCTCCCATTTATAAACATTTCAGAGATGGGGTCCAGACTCTTCTCAATTTATAAAACCCACTTTTGACCCTCAGGATTTATGCTGAAACTGGAAATTAAGGAATATATTCAAATTAACTATCATTGAATCAATAAGGAGACTCAAAGGTAAATAAAATCAAGATGTGATAATACCCCAAAACACTTTGTTGAAATGAAAAAGTATGCTTGGAAACCTAGAGGCCTAGGAAGCCTCACAAATAAACCCACAAAAGTTTATGACTAGAGGGGATCACAGAGAACCTCTTGTCAGACCTTCTCATTTTACAGGTAAGGAAACTGAGGTTAAGAGGAGTTGTGACTCACCCAATATCAAAAACCAAGTTTGTATCAGAGCTGAGACTCTAACCCAGGCATTTTAATTCCCAGCTGTCTTTCTGATACACTACATTACCAGTCTTTTCTCCCATCATAGGGTGGTGACAAAACGTGAAGTCAATTAAGGTCAAGAGGTTCTGAAAACCAGGTGTGCACACTTTGTTTTGTATTTCTACAAGTGAGGACAAAAAAAATACCATTTCATGGATGAAGAAATAGTATTTTTCTTTTTTCCATACCTTCTATGTATCTTTTCTAAAGATTGATAAAAATCAAAGTTAGCAATTATTTAGTGCTTTAAGGTTTGCAAAGTGTTTTACAAATGTTATCTCATTTTATTCTCACAAGAACCCTGGGAGGTAAATGCTATTGTTATCTCCATTTTACAGATGAGGAAACTGAGGCATATAGCAGTTGAGTGACTTGCCCAAGGACACAGAACTAATTAACATCTGAGATTGGATTTTAACTCAGGTCTTCCTGACTCCAGGTCCAGAGCTCTGTCCACTGAACCATCTAGATGCCTCTAACTAATATTGGAAGTATAGGGGAGAAAAAAAAAGGGAGAGACTGGCAGCTCTGCTCCAGCCTTTCACAAAACTGAGGACGATGGGTGAAAGTTGAAAGTTTCATATCAATTTAAGGAGGAAAAACCTGAAAAGTTTCTAACAATTAGTACTATCAAAAAATGGAATGACCTTCTAGAGAGGATAGGTCAGGTCTATCATTATCACTGAAAGTCTTCAAGTTGAAGTTGACTGACCACTTGTCCAGCACATTGTCAAGAAGATTCTTATGTAGGAACAAGTTGGCTTTTGAGATCCCTTCTAGCCCTGAGATTTTTGTGAAATAATGGCATTTAAAACATATGAACTTCTTGAAACTCCTTGGCCCAAGAACTGGAAAGAACCAATATGTTATTCTTTAAATCAAGTTACTAAGGGTCATGATGGTCTTTGTGAATCAAGTAGCCTGCCTCCTTCTAATCCTAGTTTTTAAGGAGAAATAGTTCTGTTATGACCTCCACCCCAAACCAAGGTGTCCAAGCTGTGCCCTTTGATAGCCAGCTCAGCTGAGAGGTGGTACCTCTGCTGCCTTATTGTCCATCTACAAAGGATAGTACCATTGTACCATCCTACTGATAATTGGTTCCTGGAAAACACAAAACTGGATGAGATAATGTTACAAGGGGCAACTCCAAAGAAACAATGTGGTATAGAGCAGAGAGCCCTGAACTAGAAATCAGAGGATACAGACGGCAAGCTAGTTTATCTGTATGAGCTTTAGATTTCTCTTCCGTAGGGTTGGACTAGATGCCCTCTCAAGGCTCTTCAGCTCTAGAGCAATGACTATGAGTGAATATTATAAATAGACATTTGGTTAAAGAATGTGGCTTTATATTGAGGTCTCCTTATAACATAAATATTAGCAACATTATTATAAAATAATTCTGATCTGGACCACATTGGGGGGTATGTCTATTGCCCCCCCCCAAGTAAGAATCACGAATAATGGAAATATCAACTTATGGTAGACAAAACCTGCCTGCAACTTCCCTATTTCTCTTGATCATAATTTGCGTCTCGAACATCATCTTCCCAGTAACCTAAGCTTGATATCCTAATGCCATCTTTAATTCTGCATTTGATCACATTTCGTACATCCAATCAATGGCCAAGCCCTACCAATTCTATCTCTAATATCTCTGATTTATCTGTCTTTCTCTCCACTCACGTGCCCACTACAATAATTTAGACCCTCATCATCTTTTACTTGGCCTATTGAAATCACTTCCTAACTGGCATCCAATCCTCACACAGCTGCCCAAATAATCTTCCTAATGCACATACTTAAACATATCACTTTCTGGCTCAAAATCTGGCTCAATATATCTCATTGCCCAGAAGATAAATAGCAAATTCTTTAAGCTAGTGCTCAAGATGCTTCAAAACATGGTTTTAGACCTCCCTTTCCTGGCTTATTTCATTCTGTGTTCCAAACAGACTGGATTATTAGTGCCTCCCTGGTCTTGTTTTGCCTTTTTCTATCAGTGTGCATTTGGGCAGGTTATCCCCTATATCTGGATTGCACTTCTTCCACATAATTGCCTGTTGAAATCCACTGTTTACCCTTTAAGTCCTAAATCCTGCTATGTACTCTTGCCCCCAAACTTCAAGTGATCTCTTCCTCCTTATATCTGCTATAGTGCTTAATCTAAACCCCATGTTTGACCTTCTGTGTTGTCTCATCCATTAGAATATGTGTCCCTGAGAGCAGGGACTGTCTTACTTTTCTATTTGTAACTTGAGGGTTTAGCACAGTGCTTTGCACACAGTAAACACTTAATAAATGTTTCATCCATTCATTCATGCATTCAGTTTTGCCTTTCTTTTGCACTGTCCTATTCAATTGTTGGCTCCTTGAGGACAGAGATGGTGTTTGGTTTTTGTTTTTTTTTCAATCTTTGTATTCCCTCTGTCTTGCCTTGCCTCTGGTGGAGGCTTTAAAAAAAATGTTTGTTAAAAGGTCAAGAATATCAAGAGAATTAATGAAAAAAAAATGCAAAGGGAGTTGGCCTACGTGTACCAGATTTAAAACTATATAATAAAGCAGCAGTCATCAAAACTGTTTGTTACTGGCTAAGAAAGAGAGTGGTGGACCAAAGGAATAGGTTCAGTACAGGAGTAAATAACTACAGTAATCTACTGTTTGATAAACCCAAAGACCCCAGCTTCTGGGATAAGAACTCACTATTTGACAAAAACTGCTGGGAAAATTGGAAAATAGTATGGCACAAACCAACCAATAGTATGGCATAGACCAACATCTTACACACACCAAGATAAAGTCAAAATGGGTTCATGATTTAGACATAAAGGGTGATACTATAAGCAAATTAAGAGAGCAAGGAATAGTTTACCTGTCAGATCTATGGGGAAGGGAAGAATTTATGACTAAACAAGAGACAGAGAATGTTATGAAATGCAAAATGGATAATTTTGATTACATTAAATTAAAAAGGTTTTGTACAAACAAAACCAATGCAACCAAGATTAGAAGGAAATCAGAAAGACAGAAAACAATTTTTACAGTCACTGTTTCTGATAAAGGCCTCATTTCTCAAATATATAAACAACTGAGTCAAATTTATAAGAATACACATCATTCTCCAATCAATAAATGGTCAAAGGATATGAACAGGCAGTTTTCAGATGAAGAAATTAAAGCTGTCTATAATCATATGAAAAAATGCTCTAAATCACTATTGATTAGAGAAATGCAAATTACAACAACTCTGAGTTACCACCTTACACCTATAAGATTGGCTAATATGACAAAACAGGAAAATGATAAATATTGGAGAATATGTGGAAACATGGGAACACTAATGCATTGCTTGTGGAGTTGTGAACTGATCCAACCATTCTGGAGAGCAATTTGGAACTATATCCAAAGGGCTATAAAACTGTGCATACACTTTGATCCAGCAATAACACCACTAGGTATGTATCTCAAAGACATCATTAGAAAGGTGGGGGGGGGGGGATGAAGACCTATATGTACAAAAATATTTATAGCAGCTCTTTTTGTGGTGACAAAGAATTGGAAATTGAGGGGATGTCCATCAATTGGTGAATGGTTGAACAAGTTGTGGTATATGAATGTAATGGAATTCTATTGTGCTATAAGAAATGATGAGCAGGTGGATTTCAGAAAAACCTGACTTACATGAACTGATGCTGAGTGAGGTGAGTAGTACCAGGAACACATTGTACAATGATCAACTATGATAGACTTAACTCTTCTCAGCAATAAAATGATACAATTCCAAAATTGTCCAAATTTGTCCAAAATTGTCCAAAAAAAAAAGGAAAATGCTATCTTTATCCAAAAGAAGAATTATGGAGTCTGAATGCAGATCGAAGCATACAATTTTCACTTTTTTTTTGTTTTTTCTTTCTCATGTTTTTTCCCTTTTGTTCTGATTCTTCTTTCACAATATGACTAATGTGGAAATAGGTTTAATATGATTGTACACATATAATCCATATCAGATTGCTTGTTGTCTTGGGGAGGGGGAGGAAAGGGAGGGAGAAAAATTTGAAACTTAAAATCTTATAAAAATGAATGTTAAAAACTGTCTTTACATATAATTGGAAAAAATAAAATACTATTAAATGGGGAAAAATCAAGACATCAATCAAAAATATTTGTTGAATTGAACTGAATTAAGTATTAAATTCATTTAAGGGAATCCCTTGTATAAATAGTAATGTTACCAAAATCTTACTGTTTTCAAAATAATTTTTCCCTAATAGGATGCTGACAGGAACATGTATTTGGAGCTGAAAATGACCTCAGAGGGCACCTAATCCAATCTAATCATTTCACAGAAAGTAAAGTGATGCCCAGGAAATTAAATGACTCACCCAAGGTCACACAGGCAATGCTTATTATAAATAATCAACAAGCATTTACTAATTGTTTACTATTTGTTGAGATGCATAGGACCCTGGGCTAACCATTCAGCTTCTCAGTGCTCTAGGCAACCCTTTTAGTCCAGAATTTGCAGAAAAGATGATGACCTGCACTAGTAGAGGCATTTTCTTTACCTGGAAGTTGAAACCACAGGTCAAGTACCTGTCTTTATTCTTATCACTTTTTTAAAAAAAAAATTAACTAAAATTAATTCATCAATTTTTATTTATTTATTTGATCATTCATTCTTTCATCTTAACATTCATTTTTAAAAATTTTGAATTCCAAAATTCTCTCACTCTCTCAAGCCCTTTTCCCCATTGAGAAGGCAAGTGATATGATACTCATTATACATGTAAAGTCATGAAAATCATATTTCCATATTAGCCATGTTGCCAAAAATAATTAAGAAAGTGAAAAAAAGTATACTTCAATCTGCACTCAAAGGTCATTAGTTTTCTCTCTCTGGGGGGAGATAGCATTTTCCACCATGAGTCCTTTGGAATTGTCTTGGTTCATTGTATTGACCACAGTAGCTAAGTCTTTCACAGTTGATCCTTAGTACAATGTTGCTTATCCTTTATTATTGTGTCAGGCACTGTGCTAAGCTGGGGCTGCAAAGACAAAGGTAAAACCATTGCTCCATCAAGGCAAGTGGGTTTAAGAAAGGGACAAAGTACTCTTAGCTTTCAGATTAATGGACAATTTGAGTATCTCAGCAAGGGGATCAGATAGTACCCACAAAGGCAGGCAACTTTCTTCTATCCTATCCCTCACTAGCAATGATACTGAAGGCACTGTCTAGCCTTATCGAAAAACCTGTTCCCCAAGACTCATTCATAGGATTTTATATTTATGGCTGGAAGGGATCTCTTACTGGGTCACTTAGTCCAAGTCTCTCCCCCCTCCTTATTTCACAGATGAGGAAACTGAGGTCCAAAGAGATCAGGTGACTTTCTCGAGGCCACATAGGTAGCAAGTGTCAGAGCAGAGACTGGATCCAGGTGCCCTAGAGACTGAATCGAGATCCCCGACCACAGATTCAGCGCTCTGTCCTCTGTACCAAAGAGCGTTCTTCACCGGCCAGGAGGCAATCACTCTGGGACTTAGAAGGCTCTGTCCAAACTTGACCCTGGCATCCGCATGGCTTCTTCCCTTCTCTTTGCAGTGATGAAGAAAAGACAATGAAGAGCTGCATTCTCTACCCCACACCATAGCTCTGCTATGGAACTCCCTTTGGATGCTAAATTTTCGGGAACTTGCCAGCTCATTTTCTAACTTGTTTTGTGATGTGGCAACAGCCTCAAATTACAGCCGCCTGAACAGCCCAGTAAATATTTACACAAACCTGCTGCTGATGGTAGGAGCTGACATGCATCCCCCTTTGTGCCCATGGTGGTGGTGGAGGGGAGGGGAAGAGGAGGGGGAGACACTGTATTAAGAGCCAACCAGCTAATGAACCTGATCCCGGCCACAGCTCAATACAGATGGCTTTTTCAATATTGGTGGCTTTCAAGCTACAGAGAGTATAAACTCAATAGCCGTCTTTAGAGGCTTCGGTTTAAAGCCCCTGAATTTTGTTTGCTAGAGGCTAGGGCTGCCCTATCTTTGTGAAGCCAGCAGCTGGCTCTGGCGTAGTGGTTTTGCATTTAGAAATAGTTCCCTCATGCCATTCCTGATTTCTCCCCTCTTTATAAAGGCATCAAAAGTAACAAATAAACTCCTTTCTTTATAGTTCCTAGTAAATGGGCATACGGTTCTTTAAAATGACCAAAACACGTTCTTTATGAGGTCAAAAACACAGGTTCAGTCATTCTGCAATTAGAAACAGGTCTCTGGTACCCTCCTCTTTTGATTCCACTACTAAGTATTTTTTGGCTCTCATCATCATCATCAATAATAAGTTATTATTTAATAACTATTATAGATTAATTATTAACCATATTTATTATAATATTAAGTACATTCATATTTAATATGATCATTAACTATATTTATATTTAATATAGTCACCAAATATATTTAATGTGATTATATTTATAATTATTGAATACATTTCTATTCATATATTAAATATATTTAATGTACTTAAAGTTATTATTTAATTATTATTATTGATGATAATAAAAAGATACTTATTACTTAATATTTTCCAGTGTAATGTCAGCAAAGCTCCGGAATATAGGAAGGAGAAGAGAGTTGGAGCAGTATTATTATCTCCCACCATATGAGTGCTATGCCCAAGAGTCAGGCCCACAGAATCAGAGGGAACAAAGGATTTAGCCTCAAAAATCTAGAATCATTAGTCTTCAGGCTTTGCTTGAGTAAGTTGGGAGCAGATGCCCCCCTCACCTTGACAGCTGTTAACCCTCTGTAAAACGAATTCATTTAATAAGCATTTATCGATGTGTTCTCATCATGGTGCTATGTGTTATGTTCAATACAGAAACAGTAGATAACCTAGTCCCTGTCCTCAAAGGGACTACTGTCCAGGAAGAATTAGGAAGGAGATTTCAATAATCAATGACAGATGAGGAAGCTCAGTGCACAGCTGGGAGTGGAACCCAGGTCTCCTAATTCGCAGACCAGTGCTGCCTTCCACGAATTGACCTGAACTACGGAATCCAATCACTGGCACAGGAAAATGGAGCTGTTTACCTTTAGAGCCCTCTTTGCTTTTTCTTACTCTATGTGACACAAGGCTTGAATGGTAATGGACTTTTAGAGTTCTCCTTTCAGAGGAGATTTATCCTTGACAATCTCCACAGGCTATGACAAGGGGGGGAAATGGGATGGTAATGAGCCATTTGGAGGAAGGACACCCTTCCTGAAGAGTGACACAGTCGCTAGACCCCACACCTGGGCAATGATGTCTGATAAGAAATACGGTTGGGTGATCTGCACTTGCCACAAAGACCTGGAAACTGTGAATTGTGGCTTGGTTGGCAAGAGCGTAAGGTATCTAGTATTTGGGGATAGGGCAATTGGTACAGATTAAAGATTGATCACACGTATTGTGGAGAAAGCAGGCGGGAGAATAGATGGAGTGTGCCAATCTGTTCTGAGTGCTGAGAATACAAATTGAAAACCAGACAGTTTCTGCTTTCTAGCAGCTCACATTCTAATTGGGGTCAGTAACGCATATAGGACAGTTCAGCTGCTAGGAAGATAACACAGCCCGGGTGCCGTTAGGGTACACTATTGGCAAAGGGACATCATGGTGGGATCTGAGCTGATGGGGATGGGGTAGTCGGGGAATGTAGCAGTTCTGTAGCAGTCTGGTGGCTCTACCACATTGGGTTGAGGAGTAAATGAGATATATTTAAAATGCTTTATAAAGTTTAAAGCACTAAAAAATTGCTGGATATTTATTATTATTATTTTAATGCCATGCTTCTTTTCTGTAAAGTGAGGAGAACTGCAGAGGGCCGGGGTTTAAGCTGGAATGAAGTTACAAGCACAATGAGCTAAAGACAACTATTAAGAAGACTGGGATGCCGTTATAATATACCAGGATAAGCATCACATCCACATTATGCAAGCTGGCCCTTTAACTGTGTGAGAGATAGAGTGTGCAGTATAGCTAGGTTCCAATTAGCACAAATAAGAAATCTTCTGAACTGGTAACTTACATTTGACTTTGAACTATTTGAAGTTATAATTATGTAAAGTATAGTAATTGGTTCCAGCCCAATGGAAATATGTAGTGTGGATATGAACAATGCCGCCACTTCAGGGGAATTCATTGTCTACGATACTGGGGACTTAGTATATCACCATGAGATCCAAAGAAAACAGAACATTAGAACTAGAAGGGACCTTAATTAGAGATGACTGTGTCTAATTCTGTTATAACAGATGAAGAACCAGAGATGATCAATCTGGCTGAGTCGTGAATTAATCAACAAACAAGCATTTAAGTTACAATTAAGTGCCAGGCACTATTGTATCAGAGGAAATAACATTCACATAATTATACAGCTACATTAATACATACATACATGCATGTATACATATATACACATATATATTATGAGAGAGAGAGAGAGAATAGATTGTAAGCACTTTGAGGGTAGGAACTGTCTGTTTTTATTTGTCGTTATGTCTCTGGTGCTTTTATCACAGTGCCTGGCACATAGTAGGTACTTAATAAACATTTATCACTATTAATGACTTGGTACTGAGTAATTTTGGCCAAGAGGCACTTACAGCAAAGGGATCAGGAAAGCCTCATGCCATGCTTCAGTTGAGCTTTGAAAGAAGCTAAAGATTCTAAAAGACAGAGATAAAGAGAGGGCCTTCCAGGCAGGGAGGACAGCCTGGCAAAAGCACAGAGATGAGAGAAGTTCTGTGTAAAGAATTGCAAGAAGGTGAGTTTGGCTGAACAGCAGAGTGTGTGGAGGGAAATCATGAGCACCAATTAGTCTGGAAAGGAAAAGGGAGCTAGATTGTGAAGGGCTTTAAAAATGGGAGAAGGAATTTATTCATGGTCATGCAGTTAATTACTAGGAAGTCTAGAATTAAAACCCAGATTTATACAGAAATGCAGGGTTCGTTCAATATTAGGAAAAGCATCAACATGATAGAGTATACTATCTCCCCTTGAAGCATGTTCCATATGTAGATAGCTCTCATTGTTAGGAAGCTTTTTCTTATGACAAAACTAAATTCTCTATTTTGCAAACTCCCGTCCTTTTCTCCTAATTCTTTGGCCCTTTAGGGACAAATAGAAAAAGTCTCCTACCTCTTCCACAAGACAACCATTCAAATCCTCAGACATAACTAGCATGCATCCACTAAGTCTACTGTTCTCCAGACAAAACATCTCTGTTTCCTTCAACCCATTCTCATGTAGCATAAACCCCAGGCCCTTCACCACCCTGTTTGCTCATTTCTAGATACTCTCCAGCTTGAACTCCTAAAATGTGGTTCTCAAAGCTGAACACAATCCTCCAGATCTTTTCTTGGCTGCTAAATCATACTGGTGACTTAGGTCAAGCTTTCAGTATACGAAAACGCCCAGGTCTTTTTCAAATGAACTACTGCCGCTCCTGTATTACACTTGTGAAGCTGATATTTTGTACACAAATATGAGATTCTATGTTTATCCATATTAAATTTTGTCTCCTTACTTTCTTTCTGGCCTAGGGCATGGCAATCTACTTCCTGAGGGCCAAATATGGTCTTTTTGTCCAGTCAACAAGCTAATGGTTTTTACATTTTCAATTATACAATAAAACCTTATTTTAAAATGTAATAACCATTCTTAGCTCATAAGTCATTAAAAAATAAGCTATATAGACTGGATTAGGCCTGCTGGCCCTGATTTGAACAAATCCTGACTTGGTCATACAGTGTTGTTAGTGTTAGTTATCTCTCCCAGGTTTGTGTTATCTGCACATTGGATAACATCCTCTCTCTTCCCCATCTACCTCTTAGAATCTTTAGTATCCTTTAACACTCAACTCATGCGCCCTTTTCTGCATGAAGCCTTTTCTGATCCCCACTACCACTAGTATCTCCTGCACTCATAATTTCCTTGCATTTATTTTGGATGGATTTTATTTAAACCTTTATATGAACACTTTATCTACACCAAGAGAACGTAAACTCCTAAAGACTCCTTCACTTTTACTTTTGTATGCTAGTAGCTAAGTATACTACCTGGCACATAGTAGTTTCTTTAAAATATCCATTGATAGATTGATTTGTATAGTTTTCTCCTCCCAACAACTCAAAGAATACTAGCATTATTATTCTCCCCATTTTATGGATGGGAAAACTGAGGCTCAAAAAAGTTACTAGGATTGCCCAGATAGTAGGTGTCAGAGGTAGGTTTCTATCACTCTTCAGGTTACTTGATGATGAGCCTTTCTAACTTTAGCAAAGTTCCCTGCACCACCACCACCACCACCATCCCCTTTGGGGCATAAGATACACCATCAGTCATCAAGCCCTTCCCCAGCACCTTTCCAGCTCACTAGTACTGGCAGTAGCTCGTACTCTGCTGGCTTAGACTTCAAGAATACAATCACCTTGGTGCCATGATGAGAGATTGAAGGACAACTCTAGTGGAGGGTTTTCATTACAGTGATTACTCAGGCATTTTAAATTGTGTTGAATTCTACTCTGAAAAATCAAACTTAGAAGAAACTAATACCAACAGACTGAGTTTTGAGAGTTTGGAATAATTTTCTTATTTTGCACCAACAAAAAGTAAAGAAGCAGAATATAAATGTTAACTTCTAAGTAAATATAATTTTAAGCTGGTACACATAGGGCAACTTTATTGTATTAACAACAATAACAACAACAACAATAACAATTCACAGTTATATATTTCTTTGAGGTTTGCAAAGTTCCTTACATACATTACAGTATTTGATCTTCATTTCAACTATGTGAGGTAGGTCCTGTTATTATCCTTGCTTTATAGGCAAATAAATTGAGACGCGGAGAGCTTAAATGACTTGTGCAGGGTTACAGATCCAGGAATCAGAAGCAGAATTCGAACACAAGTATTCCTGAGGTCCAGTCCAGTACTCTATCTGCTAGGTCATTTTGCCCCTATCACAGAACCCACCAGTGCCCCTAGTGCATGTTCAAGTGAGATCTGGGGCCCCAAGGGTTAAGGTTACTTTGAAGTATTGGGATGGAGCTGGCTGCTTCATCATATATTCATGAAAAGAACCTGGAAGAAGAGAAAGCCTGTCTGTCTGTATCTGATCTGGGACACCTCTGACAAGACTAAAAGGATATGTATCTGCTGATTGGGGGTGGGGTGTGAAGTCAGTAGTACCTAACGAGTTGAAAGAAAATGGAAATTGTTGAAAACTTAGTGAGCTTTTGGTTTCCTTTTATAACCTGTTCATACAAGTTTTCTAGATGTATGTGGAGACTTGGGAGGAGAGAAAAGGAAAGAAAGGGCAAGATTGAAGTGTTTTTAAAGGGTAAAATGTTTTTCTTTATAGTTTCCAAAACTTTGGATTTGTGATTTCCTTGATGCATCATTTACTACCTAGACAGGCGTGCTCACGCCCACGCCCACACAGACACACACACACACACAGACACACAGACACACACACACACACACAGAAGAATGTAGCAGAGAACACAGCTCTGGCAGGCTTTATAGACAGGGACAGGTCTAAGCTTGTCTCAGAGGCTCCTACTCGATCGCTGTTCAGTGATGCCCAAGTCTTGTTCAGCACCCCTTTCCCCAACAAGAGACAAGAACCCTACATGGTTTCCCTCTTCTGGGCAATTCCCTTCTACCTTTTTTCCTCATTTATAGATAGCTGCAGTACCATGATTGCAATACTAATTTGTAAACATAGAATATCAGTTTTTCAAGGCTCAAATCTTAAAAAAAAATCAAACAAAATCACAGATATTTATTAAATACTTGCTATATACATTGCAACTAAGCCTGAGTTCTACTGCAATTTTTTTCTTCCTGGGGCGAAGGGAGAGGAGGAAAACATGTGATATACCTGTAATTCTCTATGCCTATAATTGGTATAGGGAATACCCAAAGTGGAAATGCCTTTCACCAATGCAGATCACAACTCTTCTGCAATTTAGGGTCTTCAAGAGTTGACTGGGGCACTTTGAGTTTAATCAAATTGTCCATGATCACAAAGCTAGTAGGTATCAGAGGCAAGACCAGAACATAAGTCTTTCTAATGCTGAGGCTAGCCCTCTATCCAATATGCCACACTGACTCATGGACCTGAAACAGTGAGTTTTTGAGCAAGAAGGGATTGAAAAAAATCATTTTGATGACCTTGATGGACAATACTTGCATTCCACAGAAGAGGAAATTGAGATTTAGAGATCTGCCGAGCTCCCATAGTTAGTTAACATCAGATTTCGGGGTTAGAACATAATAATAACAATAACAACTAACATTTATACAGTGCTTCAGAGTTTTCCACATGCTTGACACAGCTTATCTGATTTGATCCTCATAAGAACCCTGGGAGACAGGTGCATTATTATCCCCATTTTACAAATGCAGAAACTGAAGCAGACAGAGATTAAGAGACTTTCCCAGGGTCACACAGTTACCAAGTGACTGAGGTTGAATTTGAACTCAGGTCTTTCTGACTTTAAAATAGAATATGGACATACACACATACATACATACATATATAAATTTTAAACTGCCCCTGGCCTCAAATATAAGCAGTCTCCAAAAGTATCCCAGCTTCCTTATCCATTGAAGACTGTCCAGTGCTATGTTGTAAATGTCCTGGCTTTGTGAGAAATAGGGCTAGAGTTTTGCATAGTTGGTAGCTGGACAGGCATGCAGTATTGTGATAAAACAAATGACCAACAACATGATGTTGGAGAAAGAAATTTTGTTTTTGTTTCTCTTTTGTTTTGTTTTTCAGGGGGGTAAGTAGGAGATCCTGGCTCTGTGGTGCTATTAATGTAAGGAAGCCCAGATGAGGAAGCTTCCACTTTTGGTTCAAATCTGCAACATTCAGCATCTTACATCGTCTCAGAGCTTTGCCTAAGCAGAGAACCAGCACCCAGGCCAAGGAGGAGAATTACATTTGGAATAAGGACACCAGGGTTCTGCCCCAAGCTTCTTCCACCCACTAGCACAATTCACTTCCCTGGGCCTCAGCTTCCTATGTGTAAAATGAACGAGTTGTCCTAGACTATCTCTGAGGTCTAAATGGTTATGGCTATAAATGTTGACTTGAGGTTTTCATTATAAGTATTGGAATGAACCCTGATATTGTGCCATTTATTTCTAAATGCTAGATTTCTGAATTCAATGTTAAATTAAATTTTAAATTAATGTTAAATTAAATGTTAAATTTCTAAATTTATATTTACTGAGGCCAAAATCATATTCCCTCCATGCCATAAAAATCTGACTCAAATATGGTTCTCCCTGACATGTAATTCGGGGCCCATGACCCTGCATTACAGAAGGGTGAGGTTCTATTTAGCTCTCCTCCTGGGCCCATTCTGCATCTGACAGCATTAATCAAGACTGATAAAGAGACCCACTGGTAGATTGAATGACCTGATACACAAGGTCAGCAAACCAGGCTTACAACATTTGGATTATTTGATTAATAAACTAAAAACACAGCAACATCATTAAAGAAGTAGCTGACTCAAGAGGATTCTGGTCCCCTGGATTAATAAATGACCCCAAAAGCTTTAGTTTGCTTCACACAGAGACAAATTTTATTTTCCGAGAAGCATTCATTCACTCATTCTTTGGAGGTCCAGGCAGAATTTTGGTTTTCTCAGAGTTCTTACTGAGGCAGAGCTCATATCCTACTCCGGATAACTGGGGACAAATCAAAGAATGGCCCTCAGAGACCGTTTAGTCCAAGCACCTCCTTTTATGGATGATGAAATAACGAGCTGATAGCTTTATATGTGGCATTCTCACAATTCATCCGGCCCTGCTATAACCTCACTGAAATGATGTAATCATATGCTGCTTACTAATGGCAAATCAATGAAAGTTATGCTGAAAGCTTTTTAGAAGTCGGTGTGAAGAATAACCAAGCCCTCATCACAAGAGCTCTCCCATCATTGTCTCGCTAATCTTGAAAATGTTCCTTCGGAGTAGATGGTGAGAATTACAGGTGGGGATCAAGGTACAAAGAAAAGCAAAAGGAGGGCAGGGAGTTGTGGAAAGAGCAGTGGGTAGGGAATCAGGGGTCACAGACACCTGTTTCAGCTCTGGGTCACCCCGGATGAGTCACTGGACTTTCTCTATCCTTACTTCCTTTGACTGCAAGATGGGGAAGTTGAGCTATATCATCTCGGAGGTCTTTTCTAAAGCTAAAATTGTTTGATCCCACAACTAACTGGAATTTGACAGAACCAATTGTTTGGTTCTGTCAGACAACAGAACTATAGCAGAACTATTTTTAATAATTTGTTAAGTCATTTCAGTTTTGTCAGACTCTCCATGACCCCATTTGGAGTTTTCTTGGCAAAGATGAGGAACTGAGGCAAACAGGGTTAAGTGACTTGCCCAGGGTCACACAGCTAGTAAATGTCTGAGGCCAGATTTGAACTCAGGTCCTCCTAACTTTAGGCCCAGCTCTCTACCCATTATATCACCTCGCTGTTTTTTTTTTTATTAAAAAAATTAACATAAATAAAATATTTAAATAAACATTTTAAATTAAATAAAACATTTAAAGATATTAAAACAAAATAAAAAAATAAATTAAATAAAATAAAAAAAATTTTAATAATAATTATTTAGTGCCTACTAAGCGCCATGCACTGTGCTGAGTGTTTTACAAATATCTCATTTTATTGTCAGAACAACCCTGGGAGATAGGTGTTATTATCCCAATTTTATAGGTGAGGAAACTGAGACAAGAAACAAGGTTAAATTACTTGCCCAGGGTTACACAGCTGGTAAATGTCTAAGGACATATTTGAACTGATTTCTTCCTGATTCCACACTATACTCTATCCACTATATTATCCAGCTTTTTCTTTAGGTTCCCAAAGAAATTCTTATTTTTTAAGATTCCTCCGACTGAGGATGATATCACACAATGAGTGATCACATGCTTTGTATAGGCTAAAACATCAGGTCAGTTAGTTGGGAGAATTTGGATTGGAACCAGGACTCTTCCATCTTTCTTTAAGATCATTAGGTAATGTTCCTAGGTACAATGTTTAATCCTAAGCATATAACTGTTTAATGTCTAGCACCAAGGCTACCTTCTGGGCAATATCTTTCTAGCAATATTCCCCTTTCCTCACCTGATACTTTCTATGACCTCCTCTTCTCTTTTCTTTCTGGAAAGCCCTGATACTTGGGCAATCCATTGCCTTTATCCTGCCCACCACGGTGCCCAACCCTTGTCCACTCTATATGAACAGTGCTTCTTCATCCAAAAAAAGTCTTCCTTATTTCCCATTGGAATACCAATTCTCTTAGCTCCCTCACAGAAGGATTAAGACATCATAAGATTCCTTCCTCTTATGAACTAATATAAACTACAATGAAATGACTAGAATTATAGAGTTAGATATGGCAGCTAGGTGGTGCAGTGGATAGAGTGCAGGGCATGGAATCAGATAGACTCATCTTCGTGAGTTCAAATCTGGCCTCATATACTACTAGCTGTGTGACCCTAGGCAAGTTGCTTAACCCCATTTGCCTCAGTTTCCTCATCTGTAAAATGAGCCGTAGGAGGAAATGGCAAACCACTGCAGCGTATTTACCAAGAAAACCCCAAATGGGGTCACAAAGAGTCAGACATGATTAAAAACAACTAAACAACAGTAAAATAGATTTAGGGATAGAAGGGACCTCAGAAGCCATCTACTCCAACCTCTTCATTTTTCAGATGAGAAACTGAGGCCCAGAGAGGTTAAGTTACTTGTCCAGGAGTCAACACAAGTCTTCACTGGCAGAGCTGTGACTGGAATTCTAGTCCCTTGATTCCACGTTTCATGTTCTTTTCAGATTAACATGTTTTCCTTCCCAACAATTTTTGATTTTTAGATGATGCTTTGAGTGACTTAGATGTGACTTTGAGTGACTTCCTGCACTGCTTCTTACCTTCCTCTCTCTTTCATTGTCCGACCATCACCATTGTAGATTGCATGCATGCCTCTCCCAGGCCTCTCTGCCATACCATAGCAGCCCCACATGGAGGATACTCAGTGGTCAACATGATGGAGCAGAATCACAAGCTGTCCAAGAAGGCCCTGATTTCCTCACAGGTTCATGCGATGCTGAAGGATTTTCATGACGTGACACAAACATACTTTGTAACTGGCAAACAAGTTTTGAGAATCCTGAAGTCTGAGGGACTCGCCATAGCCTTCCTGAGGATTTTTATCACTTGTTGCTGTTCACAAGTATCCTGAGAAAAATACGAAGGATATAGATTCTACATTCCACCTGATTCTGAATAAGAGCAGAATTCAAAGCCGGTGGCTGGGTGCTAAAGGCCAAGAGCATGCTCCTAGCCAATTGGAAATATAAGTCATTCAAAGATTTCTGCCCTGCTTGCATAAATCTCTATTTATGTACTAAAATAATAAAGTTATATTTACCTGAACTACTGAAAAAAATCCAGTTTGAGGGAAATTACCACCTCATTTATTAAGCAGCTCATTCCCTTTTGGGATAACCCTAATATTGAAGAAGATATACTTATACTGAGCCCAAATCTCCTTCCCCATAATTTCTATTAGCTCTAGATTTTTTCTTCATGAACTTCATAGAACAAGTTTTCCCTTCTCCCCTTCCAAAGGTTGGCTTTTGTATATCCCCATTACAAAGGCTTTCTATACCTGATCCCACTTCCTTCCAATCTAGCTATGGAAGGAAGACAATAAGCAATTATTTAGCACTTACTATGGGCAAAGCACTGTGTTAAGCACTTTGCCAATATTATCTCATTTGAACTTCACAACAACCCTGAAAGGTAGGTGCTATTATTATCCCCAATTTATAGTTAGGCAAACTGAGGCAGACAGAGATTAAGTGACTTACCCAGGGTAATAAGTGTCTGAAGGCAGATTCAAAGTCAGGTCTTTCTGACTCCAGGCTCAGTGTTCTATCCACTGAGTCACCTAGCTACCCCTGGGTGTCAGGAGGGGAATTTCGGACCCCATCACACATAGGGAGGGGGAGGGATTTGGGAAAAGGGGAGTGAAATTCTTTCCTGATATCTCTAAAAATAATACCACATAGACTTTCTTCTACCTCACCAAAACTCAAAATTAGCCCTTGCCTAGTAGCACACCAGTTATACATAATAAGTGTTGTAGCTATTTCCAGTAAGCAAAAATACTTCATGTGCTTATGGGATTCTCTGTCCATTCTCTTGTCATCCTGATTTTTATGATTAATGTTGAACATAGTTATCTTTTCATCTTCGAAAGACTGATCATTCTTTGACCATATTTATGGGGCAAGGAATTTTAGCAAAGGGGGAGAAATTACCGCAGAGAACATTCCAATTTTCTGACATCAAATATATACACACATCTACATATATACATATACATATACACACATATATACATTAACATAAATATTCTACATACAAAAAAGAATTTGAAACTAGGCAATTGTTGGAAATGTTTCCCTTTCTTGTCAGCTTCTCCTTGATTAAGTTCATTTAATTGTCAGTTCTGTTTCTGCATTTCTTTTAAGTTTTCCATCCACCACGCCTTTCATCCTCAAAACTTTCCAACAGCTAAATCTTCATGAAAATCCTCATTCATTCCAATGTTGTTTTTTTCCCCAATTCAAACATTATGTTCCAAAAGTATGACCCAGACTTTGGCACCTTCTCTCTGCCATACTCATAGTTGCATGAAACAGCTGGTAAGACAGTCCCTGTTCTCCTTAATGGCCCATAGAGAGGCTATTTCCTGACATTTTAGTGCCTGGAGAAGTTCCAGATGAGTTTAGTATCAACTCTGCTCAAGCTGTCCTCTGAATGAACTAGAACTCAGGGTCCCCCAACCAAGAGTGGTGGTGGCCTCTTGATAGAATGTTCATGAAGTTCCTCATCCCAAACACATTAGTTGTCTCTGACAGATGCCCAGGTCAGTGCCCCCCAGTTATTAACTGCTGGGAAATATTCTGAGGGAGGAAAAGCATACACACTGTGTACTTCTAGTGATGAATTGGCCTCTCGATAAGCTGGAGGATTCAGTTCAGTGAAAGATATGATAGTTCAACTGCAAGAGCAAAATTCTCAAAATATTTTGTAGGCTTGTTGCTTTGGGGAGCTGTACAGCAAACAGAAGAAGCAACAGGTTATTAAAGGTACTGGGGTGGAGCCAAGATGGTGGAGGGAAAGCAGTGACTGGTTTGAGCTCTCCCCCCAAACCCCTCCAAGTACCTATAAAAAATGGCTCTAAACAAATTCTAAAGCAGCAGAACCCACAAAAAGATGGAGTGAAACAAATTTCCAGCCCAAGACAGCCTGGATGGTTGATCAGAAAGATGTATTGCACTGGGCTGGGAGAGTAGCGCAGTTGGGCATGGGTGTGCAGACTGCAGCTAAACTGGAGCAGTCCTCAGAGGACTGAATCGCAGGCAGCTGTGGTGGTTTCCAAACTTCTCAACCCACGAATACCAAAGACAAGTTGGAAGGTCAGTGGGAAAAGTCTGTCACTGAGGTGAGAGAAGGAGCTAGGTCTCAGCCACCCCCGGGGCCACGGCTGTTTCCTGAGCTTCCAGCCCACAGACTGAGGGGGAATTGAGTGGCTGGTCAGAGGGGGATTGCAGGATTCTCTTTGCCAGTGCTGAGGCAGGAATCTCTTTCTTTACTGGTGCTTGGATCTGCGTCACAGTTCTGACAGGCGGTCTTGGGGCAAGAAGGAATGCTGGTGTGGTGAAGCTTCTTGTGGTGGTGGAGAAAAAACACCTTGCCTCTTATCATAGCACCTTGGAAGAACTGAAAATTTTCAGGTCCCAAGAAATATCTCTGAAAACAGCTGCAAGTATTTCTGAGGAGGGTCAGAGTCAAAAGAAAGAATAGAATAAATGGGGGGGTGGGATAGGATTAAGGGAAATAGAGTTAGTTTTTCACAGCATGTCTACTATAGAAGTGTTTTGCATAACTGCACACATGCAACCTATATTTAGTTGCTTGTCTTATCAATGAGGGTGGGTGGGGAGGGAGGAAGGGAGAAAATCTGGAACCCAAAGTTTTAAAAACACGTGTTTAAAAAAATGTTTTCATATGCAACCGGGAAATAAGAAATACAGGAAATGGGGTACAGAAATCCATCCTGCCCTATAGGAAAATGGAAGGGGAAGGGGATAAGAGAAGGGGGGGAGAGATAGAAGGGAAGGCAGAATAGGGGAAGGGGTATTCAGAATGCATGCCATATTGGGGTTTGGGGAGGGGCAAAATAGGGTGAAATTTTGGAACTCAAAATCTTGTGCAAGTAAATGTTGAAAACAAAAAAATAAATAAAAATTATCATAAAAAAGGTATTGGGGTAAAGTGTATTGTAGTATTGGAGTTGGGTGGAGAGGAAGAGGAGGAACAAACATGCAAAACAAAGAAACAAAAACGACATTTTTAAGGTTGATTCGATAGGATTTGTAGGTAGAATCAGAGTTCGGATCCAAGGACCCCTAAGAGGTCTATTAACATAGATGGGAAAAATATATCTTTATTCTCACTAAGCTCTAATTGAAATTTATATTTCCTTCAATGATGAATGAAGGCAACAAATGTTATTTAAGAAGAGGTCCATAGGCTTCATCAGACTGCCAAAGGAGTCCATGCCACACACACACAAACACACACACACAAAATCTCCATTGCAATCTATCCTCCATCCAGCTTCCAGAGTTATTTTTCTAATGCATAGGTCTGACCATGTCCCCCTCTTTCTTGATAAATTCCATGTCATGGTTGCATGAAACAGCTGGTAAGACAGTCCCTGTTCTCATTAATGGCCTATAGCAAGGCTATTTCCATATTCCATAAAGCTCCCTATTATCACCAGAATCAAATACCAAGTCTTTTGGTTTGCATTTAAAGGTCTTTACAACCTGACCCCTTCCTATTTTAATAATAGCTAACATTTATATAGTGTTTACTATGTGCCATACACTGTGCTAAGGACTTTACAATGATTATTTCTTCATTATTTCTTCAACAACCCTGGAGGTAGGTACAATTATTATCTCCATTTTACAGATGAGAAAACTGAGACAAAGACAGATTTAAGTGACTTGCCCAGGGTCACACAGCTCATAAGTGAGGCTGCATTTGAACTCAGGTCTTCCTGACTCCAGGACTGGTGCTCTACCCACTGTAGCACTTACACTCCATTCCCTTTCACAAATTCTATGATCCAGCCACACTAGACTACTTGCTGTTTCTCCATCTCATGTCTTTCTGCCCTGGTTGTTCCTCATGCCTGGAAGGCTCTAAGTCCTGACTTCAGACTTTCTGAATCCCTGCTTCCCTTAACACTCAGTTTAAGTACCACCTAATACAGGAGGTCTTTCTTGCCCTGCCTCTCAGCTATTCCTGCTACCTCCTTTAAAGCTACCTTCCATCTACTCTGTGTTATTTTGCATGTTACAATTTACATTAGTTGCCTCCCTCATTAGAAGGTAAGGACTGTTTGTTTTGCTTTTTATCTGTACCCACAGTATTTAGTACAGTGCCTGGCACATAGTAAATACTTAATAAATGCTCATTGATTGATTGATCTAGCCCTATACCTTCATTTTGCAGGTGAGGAAAGAGGTGAAGTGACTAAGGTCACACAGGTACTAAGTAGCAAAACCATGATTCAAACCTAGGTCTTTGGTCTCCAATTCCAGGATGGTTTCCCCTCCAACAGTGTGCAAGGTTGAGACTTGAGACTTTCTTTTTAGAGATAGGTACAATAGATATATTCTGGAAAATCTGAGCTATTCACAATAGATAGGGTCCAGATTTTACACACACACACACACACACACACACACACACACACACACATATACACATTGAGAGAGAGTAGCTATAGATAAAGATAGATAGATACACACATATATATGTATGTATGTATGTCACACTTTTATAACCTGAATCATTTTAAATGAAAAATAGAAACATTCTAGTTAATTGTTCTCAAAAGGATTTGCCTTCTTTTGAAAAGTCAATGCAAATTTTATGATCACTCCCTCATACATTTTGTGACTTTAAGTGCTTAAGTAGGGGAAAGTAAAAGGACAAAAAGACTGAAATGACCAAAGTTCTCAGGAGAAAAAAAAAATTCAAAGGCCTTGAGTATAAACAGATAAACTAACAGGGAAAAAATTTAAAAGCAAAAGGAAATATGGCCTCCAGAGCTAGCAAAAAAGTCCAGACATCTATGAATAAATACCACAAAACAAAGGATAATTACTTAACATCTGATGAGATAGAGGAACCTATGTATTTTGAAGAGAACATAAAGCCAAAGGACACATTACATGAATGGTTTAAAGGAGAAATAAGAATTGTAATAACAGAAATTATGGCCTCAACTGCAGAAATAACTGGCAGAATAGAAAAACTTGAATTCATAGTGGCAAGTCTCACCAAAAAAACAAAAGAGAAGGCAACGGAATGGTAATGCAAATATGTAGAAGTGAATGACAATCTAGAAGAAGAGATGCAGAAAGCAACAACATTAAAAGAATGCATGTTCTCCATACATGCAAAACATAAAGATGTTGAAGTCAGGATGAATTGAGACAATTTAAAGATTCTTGGACTCCCAGAAGAACACAATTAGAAAAAAACTCTGAACTATGCAATGTAAAAAATAATATGAGAAAACTGTCCAGAACTTCTGAACTCAGAAAAAAGTGCCAAATTAAAGAATTCATAGATCACTTCCAGGGGGAAAAAAAAGAGGCTGCAATCTCTGATGCATAGTGGTTAAATTTAACAATTCCATTGAGAAACAAAAAATTCTTCAAATAACCTGAAGAAAGGCCTTTAACTATGAAGGAAAGTATAAACCTAATTCTCATAACTTTAAATGTCAATGGATTAAACAAGTCAATAAAATGAAAAGGTAACAGACTGGATAAGAAAACAAAATCCCACAAGCTGTTGCTTATATATTTAATAAACCAAGACATACCCAGAATAAAAATTAGG
This sequence comes from Vombatus ursinus, assembly GCF_900497805.2. Lineage (NCBI taxonomy): Eukaryota > Metazoa > Chordata > Mammalia > Diprotodontia > Vombatidae > Vombatus > Vombatus ursinus. The sequence goes on along the minus strand of NW_020950417.1, from coordinate 2,570,325 downwards.
GGCTAGAAAAAATGTACCGTACATCAAGTGAAACCAAGAAGAGCAGGAGTTGAAATCATGCTATCAACCAAAGAAAAACAAACATTCAAACATAAAAAGGATAAACAAGGAAACTATGTTATGCTGAAAGGAACCACAGACAATAAACTAACATCAATATTAAACTTATGCGTTCCAAATACCTTAGCATCTAAATTCATAGAGGAAATATTGACTGAACTATTAGAATACATAGACCACAGTTGTTGTCCTTCATTCTCAAAGAGGACCAAAAATTACCCGATTATGTTAGAGTCAAGTTACAATGCATCCGACTGTGGCAGCGAGAAGATGACTACTATGGCCTGGGCCTCTTGTGTGCAGGGTTGTGACTACAGCTCACAGTGTATCTGCACCTGCTGCTTTGTCACTTGCCTGTTGCCACAGGACTTTGAGATAGGTAAAAATGGTAAAATGATATGGGTGATGTCTTTTGATTTGTGCGAAAATTAGATTTAAGTGAGGCAGAGTTGCATGGAGCCACCAGCCTCACTCTCTCTTCCAGATCCATCACAGTCCAGTGGCAGAACAGAGTCAAAATGACTGGTGATGGCTCAAGGTGAAGTAGATGACCTTGGCTTCTTCAATGTCTAAGTAAGCTCCAAGTGTTCCACAGAACCTGCTTCAGCTGCCTTCATGGCCATTGGAACAAACTGTTCTCATCTGCCCATTCCACTAGCTGAAGTCTTCACAGGCTTGGGGTAGATGCCCCCCTAACTCACCAACAGATTTGAGACCCCTTGGTCGCCCTCAACCTGATTTAGCCCATCGGCCAAAAGTTTCCCAGGTTGTGGCCACTGTGCATGTTATAGCTTCGTGGAGCCACAGGTGAGAATTAGGTGGATCAGGTGGACACCAAACGTGGAAAATAGCCCTACAAAGGACTCAGCAGCCCTCACACCAGAGGGACTAGTCTTCCTTGAACACATTCTATACCCCACATACAAGCCATAGAATAGAACGTAACACAAATACTGACAGAAGATTTTAATGTTTCTATCTCAGTGAATTTGGATGTTTATGCAATAGAGTTGTATAAAGAAGGGCATACTAGTAATAGATATAAAGAGCTCCTCACCATTGTAATTACTATTGTTTTACTTACTTTGGTTCTTTTATCACTGGAAATAGAAAAATGCTTCTGTTAGTTCTCCATTAACTGACTGCTATAATGAGTGAAAAGAGCGCTGATTTCAAATCAAAGAACCTGAGTTCAAGTACTGATTGTGTTACTTTACTCCACCTCTCTGGGCCTCAGTTTCTTCATTTATAAAATGAAAGGGATGAACTTGAAAATCTCTAGGGTCCCTTCCAATTCTAGAGCCTATATTATATAAATGTTTTTTAAATATCAAGCATATACGGTACCTTTTAAGCTAAATATAGCTTTTATGTGTACTTATTTCTATTTAAACTTGGGGTAATCACCTCTTTAAGCCTCAGTTTCCTCATCTGTAAAATAAGGAGGTGAACATAGTGACCTTCAAGGTTGCTTCCAGCTCTATGATTCCTCAAAGTTAATTGTATCCTGAACCATGAGAAATTTCACGGCTTCCTTAGTTTGAAAAACAGTCCCCCACTTTCCCACCAAATAAATTAATTTACCTCCAATTTGGTATTACTAGAAATATGGTAGTTGAGATTTCCTCACAGATAATGAGCAAGGAAGATTTTAGTGTTGGACTCATGCCACTCCCCAGAGAAGTTAAGGAAAGCATGACTCAATCAGTTCCTATAATGCAAAGTTTCTAGAAATGAAGGATGGAAAACCTATGTTTACAGAAAAGAAAACTTGTTCAAGCCCTTAGGTTTTATTTGTTTAGTAAGACACCAAGTTAGTGAAACTGGGGGAAAGAAGTAAAATTAGCAAGAGAACATAAAATATATTTATATGCAATGGTGATAATAGAATTTACATAGCATCTTTAAATTTGCAAAGCACTTTATATATGTTATTTCCTTTGACCCTCACAACAACCCAGTGAGATAGGTTTTATTATTATCCCCATTTTATGCATAAGGAAACTGTCTGAGACAGGTTAATTGATTTACTTAGAGTGCCACATCTAGTAAGTATCTTGAATTCACAGCTTCCTCAGTATAACACTTAATCCTCTTGGCCATAGTGCTGCCTGTATATAACAGATATCTATAGTGTTGGACCAAAACATTGACTCAATGTGATTCTTCAAAGAGTTTCTTAATCCCATATATGGTAGGAACAATATCTTAACCCATACCTCCATACAAAATAGGAAATTTTTTTTTCTTAGAAGATACCAAAACATTACTTAAGATTTTGTTGGCTCAGGGGACTAAGGGCTAAGATTTTTCGTGTCTCTCATCACCTGAGTCCAAAGCAACCATAATGACCTTGGGGGTACAGGAGTTTCTGAGGCTTGACTGGTGGGTCACAATGGCTAACTCAGGCAAAGGGAAGTTAGCCCAACCGAATCATCTCAAGTTGTCCTCAATGCCTAACCTTGTCGAATATCTAACTGTTGATTGACTTGCAAGTGTCTCACTTTGTTCCAGTACAGAATCTAAACTACCAAGGAACTTGCTCAGTCAGGCCCATGCCAGGATGCCATATAAGGATCAGATCTGATATCTGATGTTAATTTCCAGGATCTTTCTGCACAGTACAGCCACATTAATGTGACCTGGACATATCAAATGTTGTAATCTAGTCCAATCCCACTGCATTTATACTTAAAGAGATGCAACTTAATAGAAAAAAAGAAAATGAAATGATAATATGGCAAGAATGTGGGACAACCAGTGGACTGCCAATGTGATCCACCGGTATCCTTTAAATGTGAAGAGAAAATAAGAAAGCCCCCTGCTCATTGGATGGATCCATAATGGTGACCTTGGGGTGTACAAGTGTTCAGGGAAGATTATTACCTCTGGTGTGAGGGATGCTGAGCCCTTTTCAGGACTGCTTTCTACCTTTGGTGTCCAATCAGTTACCTAATTCTCACCTGTGGCTCCAAGAAGCTATAGCATGTGCCCACCCACATCCCATTACACCATTTCAGCAGAAGGGCTAAACCAGGTTGAAGGTAACCAACAGACCTCAAACCCATCAGTGAGTTGGGGGGATGGCTACCTCAAGCATGTGAAAATTTCCCCCAGTGGAATGGGTGGATGAGAACAATTTGTTCCACAGTCCATGAAGGTGGCTGAAGCAGGTGCTGTAGAGTGCTTAGAGCTTGATTAGACATTGAAGATGCCAAGGTCATCCACTGCATCCCAAGCCATCACTAGTCATATTTACTTCTGTCTTGCAGTTGGACTCCAATGATTCTGGAAGAGAGAGCAAGGTCGATGACTTTGCACAACTCTGCTTCATTTAAATCCAATTTATGTGTGAGTCAAAAGACATCACCCATACTATTTCACCTTTTTGACCTGCCTCAAAGTCCTGTGGCAAAGCAGCAGGAGCTTTAGTCACAACTCTGCACACAGGCAAGCTAGGCCTTGGCCATAAGGTTGTCTTCTCACTATAGTGAAGCAGCAATGGGATTCAGCAGCCCCCTGAGTGTCTGGGCAGCTTTTTTTAAGGATCACACTGCTCACCTCTTGGTGGAAAGAGAGGGATAAAAAAGGTGCCCTAAAAATTGTCTGCATCAACCATCCTAACCCTGACCTGCTTACCATAGCCGACAGGGATCCTACCCTGTGGTCAAAACACAAAAAAATGCACAAAAAAATTTGCAAAGATGATTCCACTTGTCATTGGCACATGGAAAGTGCACACGCTACAGACAACACGAAATCTAGTAGACCTGAAAGATAAATAGCTCTCATTGCAAGAAAACTCAGCAACTATCTTCTTTTCCAGTTGAGATTTGCAAGTCAGGGGGTCCACTGCTCATGCAAAAGCTGACTGAAATCATCTGTGTTATATGGCAAGAAGAAGTTATCCCTCAGAAGTTCAAGGATAACTCCATTGTCCATCTCAATAAAGGAAAAAGAAATAGGTTGTCCTATCACAATACTGAGGGGGAGGGGTGTCTCTTAGTCATATGTCAGCAAGATGTCTGGTAAGTGCCACAGTTCTCCTTAATAGTCTGATCCTTCAACTAGAAGATGGTCGTCTACCTAAGAGCCAGAGTGGCTTCAGAAAGGGCTGAAGAACAGTCAATATGGCTTTTGCTGCCCAACAGCTCCAGGAGAAATGTCAGGAGTAGAACAGTGGTCTGTACTCGACATTCATTGATCTGTTTGATACTGTCAGTCGTGAAGGCTTGTGGAAAACCATGGCAAAATTTGGTTGTCCAGAGAAATTCATTGGTCTTGTACATGAGTTTCATGATGGCACACCTGCATGGGTTCTGGATAATGACCAGTGCTCTGATGCTTTTCCAATCACCAAAAGAGTGAAGCGGAGCTTTGTGTTTGCTCCTATGATTTTAGCATGATGTTTTCAGTGATGAATGAATGAAAGAATGAAAAAAACATCAAGGTCAGCTATTGCACTGAAGGTAAATTACTTAACTTGAAAAGGCTACAAGTCAAGACTACAGTGGAGGGAAAGTTGGTGCATGACTTCTTGTTCACAGATGATTGTGCACTCAATGCAACCTCTGAGGCTGAGATGCAAGAGTATGAATTAATTATCTGCCACTTGTGCTAATTTTTGCCTGACAACACCAAGAAAACAGAAGTTTTCTACCAGCCAGCACCACATCAACCATACATGTAACCATGGATTCCAGCAAATGAAAAAAATTGGAATCATGTGGATAAGTTCACTTACCTTGGCAGTATACTTTCCAGGGATGGCCACATAGATGATGAGTTTGAGGCACGTATTGCCAGAGCTAGTTCAGTGTTTGGGAGCCTCCAAAGGAAAGTGTGGGAGAGAAGAGGTATTAGGCTGCCTATCAAGCAGAAGCTCTACAGAGCCATTGTGCTGCCCTCATTGTTGTATGCCTATGAAACCTGGACAATCTACCAGCACCATGCCAGAAAATTGAACCACTTCCATTTGAATTGTCATAGGAAGATTCTGAAGATCATCTAGAAAGATAAGGTACTGGATACTGAGGTCTTTTCTTGAACTAAACTGTCAAGCATTTAAACTCTACTGCCAAGAATGCAACCCCAATGGGCTGGCCATGTTGTTCGAATGTCAAATGTACATTTGCCTAAAAGACGATTTTATGGAGAATTCACACAAGACAAGTGTTGGAATGAAGATCAGAAGAAGTGATAAAAGGACTCTCTCAAGGTCTCACTGAAGAGCTTTGGAATTGTTTGTGAAACATGGGAGACACTGACACAGGGCCACCTAGTATGGTATGCCTGCATCAAAGAAGGCACTGGATGCTATGAGTAAAGCAGAATTGCGGTACCTCCAAAGAAGTACGACATGCACAAATTTACAGACATTTCCATTCCAAATGTTCATATGGACTATTCATATCCAACCTATGGTAGAGCCTTCCGAGTTTGTATTGGTCTGATTAGCCACAGGTGGACACTTTGTACCTTGGCCCCAACATAGTGATGTCATTTCTAGAACAAAGGATAACAACCGGTTTTGAACATAAGGGAGGACATAGTACAGTGGGAAAGTACATTGTATTTGGAGATGAGGACCCAAATTCAAATTTTGTGTCTGTCAATTATTACCTGTGATACCCTAGGCAAGTCTCTCTCTCTTTTGTTTGTTTGTCTTTTTGGCCAACCAATACAGGTAAGTGACTTGCCCAGGGTCACACAGCTAGTGAGTATCATGTGTCTGAGGCCGGATTTGAACTCAGGTCCTCCTGACTCCAGGACTGGCACTCTATCCACTGTGCCACCTAGTTGCCCCTTAGGCAAGTCTCTTGAACTGAGGTTTTTCACCTTATCAATGAGATAGGTGGACTAGATGTCCTCTAGATCCCTTCCAGTTCAAATTCTGTGATCTTATGGTCATACATCTTGGACAAGAGGAACACAGGCTTGGAAGGTGTAAATGAGCTGTGAACCTCATCACTAGAAAGGACAATCTTCTTTCATGAAAACACAGATCTGTGTTTCACACACACACACACACAAGGATGTGAAGGATCTATTATTTTAGTTGGTGCAAGAATTCCTTCCAATAACACAGCTCACGTGTGACCCTGGGCAAGTCACTTAACCCCGATTGCCTTACCAAAACAACAATAACAACAACACAGCTCACAATCCATCTATAACATAGTAGACCAGTCTCAGAAAATTAACAGAGATTAAGAGAAGTCAAGTGATTTGTTCATTGTTGCATAGCTGCTAAGTGTCAGAAATGAGATTTGAACACAAGTCTTTCTGACATTGAATCTAGCACTATATCCATTGTTACACTGCCATATACATACATATTGCATACATACATATGTTATATAAATATAGATATAGTTATGGATATAATGGATCTGGTTATGTGGTGTGAAAAAGGGATAATAATAATAGAGTTCATATAGTTCCTACTATGTGCCAGGCATTGTGATATATGCTTTCCAAATATTATCTCATTTAATGTTCACTAACAATCCTGGGAGGTAGGTGGTTTTATTATCCCCATTTTACCACTGAAAAAACTGAGGACAAATAGAATTTAAATGATTTACCCTGGGTTACACAGCCAGTATATTTCAGAAGCAGGACCTAAATCCAAATGTTTCTACCTTTGAGACCACTTCTCCATCTACTTTTTCCACATTGCCATGATACACACATTTAGTAAGGGGCACCCTATCCAAGGCCTCTTCCTCAACTCCCATAAGCGCTGACAAGTTGGAGCCTTAAAAAATAATAAATACTTCTCCTTTTAGGATTCTAGGAGTTGAGGTTTCTAGTGCTAGTCAAGAGGCCCCATATAGTGTGCTCCTCATTAATTATCATCCTGGTAGATAGATAAATAAAGCATTCATTAAACATTATTATGTTACTAGCACTACACTAAGGTATTTTAAAATGTAGTATATTAAGAACAATTAGTACAAAACATCCCCCACCAAAAGCAGGGTCACACGTGTCCCTTGCATTTACAAGACTTCTTGGGAATGTAGGCTTGAACTTAGCATATGTGGCTAAAAGGTAAACTAGCGACTTCTAGTTACTGGAAGTCTCTTTTTCCATTCTCAGAATCCTGATAAAGTTCTTCTTAAGTATAGCTTGCTATTGAGCTGTCGGGGTTGTACCCTTATAGAATCCTAAAACTGACTATCCTTAATGTGTCTTTCAGCTCTCAGTTTGATGTGAAAGATAAAATTTCCAAATATAGAGTAAGATGTTGCACTTAAAAATTTTAGTTCAAGTTTAAGCAAATCTCAAATAAATTGAATCACAATGTATACAACAGTGAGAGCAGTGCAATGAAATAATGTGTCCTACTGGTCTAGTCTTTTGTACTATGATCACAGAAAAAAAGGGAGTAAAATTCTCCCTCCACCTTGTTATACTCTGGTATAGACAAAAGGGGTCTGTCTGCTCAAGGTATTCTCAAACCTGAAACCTTCCAACCTTTGACTTCTTTGCTGCTGGATTTTAAGCTGATTTGCTATGTTATCCAAAGCCTCAGTAGGCATGACTAATTTTCTACAGTCAATCACAACTATTTCCTGCACATCCCTCTGGTTTTATCCAATGATCAAATGATCTTCACACCTCCCAAATTTATGAGGGAAATGTTCACACACAGTTTACTCCTTTGATTGACAGATTGATTGATTGAGCCCTACTTGGTTATTTTAGTTTGGATGGAATCAAAACCTCATCCTATAATTAGATGGGAGGGAAAAGAGAAAAGATTTAGAGATGCTAGGATATTGCTGCAGGGAAAGAAAGAAACAAATATATGGTTTTTGGTAAAACTGAGTCAGCCATTCCACCAAAATGCCAAGTTCACGTATTTATACTGAGCCTAAGAAGTCTAGGAAAGGATGTGTTGAGAGGGGAAGGATGGATTTCTGGCTCAAAGGAGAGATATTTATATTACAATTAACAATGGGCAAAGGGACAATTTTCTATTTTTTTATTTGTTTGTTTTTGCTTCAAAATATAGAATTTATACCAATGGCCCTAGTGTGAAATTTAATATAAAACAAACATGTAATAAATAAAATATAAAATAAAAATACACCCTCGAATAAGGTTAGTAAGGACAAGTATTGTGGGAAAGAGAGTTGTTTTCTTGGTAAGAAAATTAGAATCATTTTGGGGGGTGTTGATTGCACATCTTCAATAGAGGGTGTCACAAGCTCAGTAGGAAATCTGTTATTCTGCAATGCTATTTTTCCAATCTCAGCTCTACTTCACCTACGAAGTTTGATGTGAAAGATAAAATTTCCGAATATAGAGTAAGATGTTGCACTTAAAAATTTTAGTTCAAGTTTAAGCAAATCTCATATAAATTGAATCACAATGTATACAACAGTGAGAGCAATGCAATGAAATAATAAATTTTCATTAGATATTCTACCTAGCCATATTCCAATTGGAACCGCTAATGTTCAATGTTCCCCAAATGACATCATACATAAAACCTTAGAGGTTATTTTATTCAGTTTTTTTATTGTCTTGTCACTTCAAGACTATATTGTTTTTCATTTTGTGATAGACTATTCACCACAGCAGAACTGCAATAGTTGTGCTTATTTTCAAGACTAGGAGTTCTGCAAACTGTGGACCTTAATCAGCACATTTATATAGATCTCTTACTTTAACCTTTGGACTATTACAAACCTGAACCTTTGAAACCCATTACAAATTACAGAAGACATACCCATATGAAATCTTTGGCCACCATTTTGTTTCAAGATGACCAATGTATCACAAATTGAACTTGAGATGTATTTTAATCTACTTTCCCACTGCATCTAATTTTATCAAATTCACTTAACTACTTCCTGCAGTTCTAATGAAACCAGTAAACTGGTGCTAGGTAGTCAGACTGAAACAGACTCAACTTTTTCTTCTTTCACTAAATGAGAACATTGAGTAACCAAAGAAAAGACCATCAGGGTGTGCAAGTGAGAATCTGAGAGAGTAGGTAAAACTTTTTGAATGTGCTCCAGTGTTTGATCCATTCAAGAAACATTCAGAAAGATTTATTTTTCTGAAAACTTCAGCTTTTCTTCTTTCATTCCATGCCCTGCTTTTCACTTTTCAAATCTCACCTCAACAGCTATGTCCCTTCAACTAAAATATTTCCTTACCTTTGGAAAATTGCCATTAGGGGGATGTATTTGCTCAAATTGAATGGATCACTGTGGAAAATATTGACACATCCCTAATAATACAGTACAGACTTAGTTTGGTGATCCTTTTATCAGGGAGCTCTCCATGATGAGGATCAAAGGTCATAGCATGGTAGCATAAAGGGCAGGAGTGAATACAGGGACCAGTCCATGACAAAATCATTCACTGGCTCCTTGGCAAGGACAAAAGGAATAAAAAAGTTGCAATAGTAATAATAATGTGAATGTAAATGGCCTCAATTCTATAAGTTCTCATTGGTTAAAGTCTCAGTAGGATAAGTTCAGTAAGTCAGAATGCTGCCCTAATGAGGTCAAGGTCAAAAGTTGATCCCTTCAGAGGCCAGTGGGGTTTTTTTTGTTCCATACCCACAACTCTTATGTGGCTGACCCTCAGTTGGTGAGGAGAAGGCAAGGGAATGTGATTAAGGCAATCAACACAAATCTATCATCTCCTCTAGAAAAACAACTCAAAGCTCATGTCCCATCATCCTCTTTGCTAGCCTGATGCAGACAACATGTTCTCTTTGGTAGCACAAACATAATGTTCAGTATTATATTCCTAGCACTGCTGACATGAGCTGGACAGAATCAGCAGGTTCAAAGGAAGATACTACCCTGCCCCTCCCTCCTACTCTGACCCCCTACAAAACTCATTTCAAAATAGGGAAACTGGCCAGAGCTGCTCCATACTCCATACAGGGAAACAAACCTCAGGCCCTGCCAGGCTGTGGCCACAACACCTATATGTTGCCCTTCCTTCACCTTGCATGCCAGCTTTTCCTGGCTGAAGAATAGTGAGCCTGTTTGCCATTTGCTGCTCATTCAACTCTACACTTGATGTTCAAGTCCTCTGAGGCTGGGAATCATTGAAGGAACATGTAATGAAGAAGCAGCAGTCCATGGGCCACATGCAGCCCTCAATGCTTCCGAGGGTGGCTAACAAAATAAATTAAAAACAATAAAACAGATAATATTTTTAAGTTAAGGCAATATGCTGATGACTTTGCTAGTCTAACACTGGCCTTCTTTACTTATAATTATGACCATGACACTTTTTGCTGGTAAGTTCTTGCTTTTCCTCAGTGTTTTCCTAACAATCAGCAAAGAATGAGCAAACAATCCCCAAATCAAGAAGGGTTGGATGTAACAGCTCAGTTAACAAGGAGATCAAGTGCTTGAGTTTTTACAATAACATACAGAACAACAGGACAGTATCTTGGGCCAGAACTGGATTTTCCTGTTATGCAGGGAAGCTGTGGAGTCACTTTTTTTTTAAATAAACTCACACCTAGTGGTAAAATGCTACAAACATGAAGGTTGGATTGGAAAGGACGTGAATGCGAGGTTTTCTAAGTCTTCAGCTTTCCTTCCTGGGTAAGCTTCAGTCTGTAGTCATGACTGATAAAGATCTTCCCCAAGCCAACCCCTTCCTTGCCTCTCACCCTATCCCAGCAGTGACAGAAAGGGAAAGGGAAGGGAATAAGCATTTACATAGTACTTATTATGTGCCAAGCTGAGTGCTTTACAAATATTATCTCATTTTTTCCTCACAAAACCCTGCAAGGTAGGTGTTATTAATATCCCCATTTTACAATTGAAGAAACCAAGACAAAGAAAGGTTAAGTGACTTGCCCACGGTCACACAGATAGTAAGTAAAGTTAGATCTGATATTTTACAATTTCCTCATAACTGAAGGTAAAAATGATCAAAATAGATATGACTTTTTATGTAATCCCAATTTTCCTGGAACAAAATATGACAACATTTTGATGTGGTCACCTTTTTATCTACCTTTAGAAAGCAAAGATCTCTGTACCCTTGTGGGTGTGGCAATTTTGAAAAGGCAACACCAAAATGTGAATGACCAGAGTCAAAAAATCATCATTGATGGGCCAATGTCAGCTTTTATTCTGTTTAATATTTTATATCAACAATTTAGATGACATGGATATGAGATTTTCTCAAATATGTAGATATAAGCACAAAGATGGAGAGATAGTTAACAAGTTTATTGAAAGAGAAATGATCCAAAATGTCTCTACCTGCCAAAAGAATGGGTGGAAATTAGTAAGATATAATTTAATAGAGATTAATATAAGGTGCTATGCTTCGATTTAAAAATTTTGACAAGTGTAAGATGAGGAAAAGATGGCTAGCCGGTATAGTTCATGTAAAAATGATATGTAGGCTTTGGTGAACAGCAAATTCAATATGAATCAGCAGTATGACACAAAAAACAATATAATAAAATATATTAAAATGTATAGTATATTAATATATTAAAGACAATGAAAACCCTGATATAATATTAGGCTACATGAAAAGACCAAGTGAGCAGCAAATTAGAGTTGATAATCTTGATGGATTCTGCCCTGAACAGACGTCACATTTGGAGATACTATGTTCTACTATGTTCCATTTAGGGCACCATATTTTAAGACAGGTATTGACAATTTGAAGAGCATCTAAGGAGGATGACAGGATAGTGAGAGACCTCAAGACTTTTAGATTAAAGGAACTGGAGATAATTAAGACTTCCTTTGGATTACACCCTTAGAAACCCTGGAGTCAGGAGGACTTGAGTTCAAATCCAGTCTAAGACACTTACTAACTCTGTGAACTTGGTCAAGTCACTTAACCCCAATCACCTCAAAAACAAAACAAAACAAAAACAAGAAACCCTCAGGACTTGTTCGTAATGGGCTAGAGATCCCCACAAAGAGCAAAATCCAACTTGTATAAACTTGTGCTGTGGCTCATGGGCTGCTGAAGCATTTCCAAATCCTTGGTAAACTTCCTTAGGATGGAAATTATACTGAGTACTCCAAGTATTGATGTACAGTGGGAAAAGCCCTGAATTTGGAGTAGGAAGATCTAAGCTCCAATCCTACTTTCTTTAAGGATTTTTTTCCTGGTGCCCTCAAGTGTTAATGCCTTCCCCTCTGAACTTATCTCTCTTCTGCTCTGTACTTATCTTGTATGTGTCTAGTTATAGATATGTTTCTCCCCCGTTAGAATTGTGAGTTCCTTTCAATCATTTAATGAACATTTATTAAGCACCTACTATGTGCCAAGCACTAAGCTAAGTGTTGAGTATACAAAAAGAGACAAAAGATAGTGCCTCCCCCCAAAGAGCTTATAATCTAATGGGAAACACAACATGCAAACAAATATATACAAAGCTAGTTATGTATGGAATAAACAGGAGTTAATTGAGGGCAGATACTGCTTATTCCACCCTGGAACGACTTCTCATATTGAAAGTATCCTCCACTCCTGTGGCCTCACCTTCTAATTGGCATGTTCATCCTAGAACCTCCAATTTTAGGAGAAGGCCCAGGTCAAAGATGTCTGCATCTCTATCCAGACTGTACAGATGACTTATTTCCACAAGATTTTCTCTACTATGTCTCCTCTCAATTGGATACCTTTTCTTCCCTCATTGTTGTTGGTGCTGAGTCATTTTTCAGTCATATGTCTTTGTGATGCCATTTTATTTTTTTTTAATATTCATTAATTTCTTTATTTTTAGTTTTAAACATTGACTTTCACAAGATTGTGAGTTCCAAATTTTCTCCTTATCTTGTCCTTCCCCCAACACCAAGACAGTGTGCATTCTGAATACCCCTTCCCCTAATCTGTCCTCCCTTCTATCTCCCTCCCCTTCTCTTATCCCCTTCCTCTTCTATTTTCCTGTAGAGCAGGATAGATTTCTACACCCCGTTGCCTGTATGTCTTATTTCCCAGTTGCATGTGAAAACATATTTTTCAACATTTGTTTTTAAAACTTTGGATTCTAAATTTTCTCCCTTCCTCCCTCTCCATCCACCCTCATTGGGAAGGCAAGCAACTCGACACAGGTTATACTTGTGTAGTCATGCAAAACACTTCCACAATAATCATACTGTGGAAAACTAACTATATTTTCCTTCATCCTATCCCACCTCCCCTTTATTCTGTCTTCTCTTTTGACCCTGTCCCTCCTTAGAAGTGTTTGCTTCTGATTACACCCTCCCCCAATCTGCCCCACCTCTATCATCCCTTAATCTCTTATCCCCTTCCCCCCTATTTTCCTGTAGGGTAAGATAGATTTCCATACCCAATTGAGGGTGTATGTTATTCCCTCCTTAAGCCAAATCCTATGAGAATAAGATTCACTCATTCCCTCTCACCTTCCCCCATTTCCCCTCCACTGTAAAAGCCTTTGTTGTCTGTTTCATGTGAGATAATTTATCCCATTTTACCTCTCCCTTTCTCCTTCTCCCAGTATAATCCACTCTCACCCCTTAATTTTTTTCTCCAGATATCACCCATTCATCTTCAACTCACCCTGTGCCCTCTATCAATCTATCTACACATATGTTTTTTTTTTTCCCTCCAACTACTCTAATACTGACAAAGGTCTCATGAGTTACACATATCATCTTTCCAAGTAGGAATGTAAACAGTTCAACCTTAATAAGTCCTTTATGATTTCTCTTTCCTGTTTACCTCTTCATGCCTCTTTTGAGTCTTGTATTTGAAAGCCAAATTTTCTATTCAGCCCTAGTCTTTTCATCAAGAATGCTTGAAAGTCCTCTATTTCACTGAATGTCCATTTTTTCCCCTGAAGAATTATACTCAGTTTTGCTAGATAGGTGATTCTTGGCTGTAATCCAATCTCCTTTGCCCTCTGTAATATCATATTCCAAGCCCTGCAGTCCCTTTATGTAGAAGCTGCTAAATCCTGTGTTACCCTGATCATGTTCCCATAATACTTGAATTGTTTCTTTCTGGCTGTTTATAATATTTTCCCCTTGACCTGGGAACTCTGGAATTTGGCTACAATATTCCTAGGAGATTTCCTTCGGGTATCTCTTTCAGGAGATGATTGATGGATTTTTTCAATTTCTATTTTACCCTCTGGTTCTAGAATATCAGGGCAGTTTTCCTTGATAATTTCTTGAAAGATGATATCTAGGCTCTTTTTTTTGATCGTGGCTTTCAGATAGTCCAATAATTTTTTAATTCTCTCTCCTGGATCTATTTTCCAGGTCAGTTGTTTTTCCAATGAGATATTTCACATTGTCTTCTATTTTTTCATTCTTTTGGTTTTGTTTTATACTCTCTTGATTTCTCATAAAGTCACTAGCTTCCAATTGCTCTATTCTAATTTTTAAGGAAGTATTATCTTCAGTGAGCTTTTGGACTTGCTTTTCATTTGGCCAATTTTGCTTTTTAAGGCATTTTTCTCCTCATTGGCTTTTTGGACCTCTTTTGCCATTTGGGTTAGGCTATTTTTTAAGGTGTTATTTTCTTCAGTGTTTTTTGGGGTCTCCTTTAGCAAGCTGTTGAATTGTTTTTCATGATTTTCTTGCATCACTCTCATTTCTCTTCCCAGTTTTTCTTCTACTTTTCTTACTTGCTTCTCAAAATCCTTTTTGAGCTCTTCCATGGCCTGGGAGTCATTCATATTTTTCTTGGAGGCTTTGGATGTTGGAGCTTTGACTTTGTTGTCTTCTTCTGGTTGTATGTTTTGATCTTCTTTGACCAAAGAAAGATTCTATGGTCTGACTCTTTTTGCGAGGTTTGCTCATGATCCCAGCCAATTACTTCAGTTATAAACTCTTTGTTAAGGTAGGGGTCTGCTTCCAGTGTGGAGAATGCACTGTTGCGAGCTTCAGGGGTTTTGTGCAGCTGTTTTCAGAGATACATCGAGGGACCTGTAAATTTTCAGTTCTTGCAAGGTAGTATGATCAAGGGCGAGGTGTTTACTCCTTTCTTGGCCTGTGCTCTGGTCTATGAGTGACCATAAGCACTCTTTTCAGCCTTGGAACTTGAGGAGGATTTCCTCTCCACCACCACTACAAGCTCCACCATGCCAGCACTCTTCCTTGCCCCAGGATCGCCACCCAGAACTGAAACCCAGATCCAAGCATGGGCAAAGCAAGAGAATCCTGCCTCAGCACCAGCAAAGAGATATCTACAATTCCCCTGTGATCAGCCACTCAATTCCCCCTCAGTCTATAGGCCAGAAGTTTCAGAAGTAGCCCGTGCACCGGGACTAGGGCTGGGACCAGGACCATGCTTCTCTCTCATCACAGTCACAGACTTTTCCTACTGACCTTATAAGTGATCTTTGGCATTTGTGAGTTGAGAAGTCTGGAAACTGCCACAGCTGCCCATGATTCAGTCCCCTGAGGCCTGCTCCAGATTCCCTGAGGCCTGGTTTTTGCCTGTGCATCCATGCTGAACTGTGTTTCTTTCCCAGCCTGGTGCAATAGACCTTTCTAATAAACCATCCAGGTTGTCTTGGGCTAGAAATTTGTTTTCACTCTGTATTTTTGTGGGTTCTGCTGCTTTAGAATTTGTTTAGAGCCATTTTTTATAGGCATTTGGAGGGGTTTGGGGAAAAGCTCAAGCAAGTCACTGCTTTTACTCCACCATCTTTCCTTCCATTTCTGTTCGTATTCCCAGTACCTGGTACATAGTAGGCACTTAAGAAATGCTTTTTGAATGATTGGTTGATTGACTGAGTATAAATTACACAGTAGTTATTAATCTTCATCAGTTTCTACCCCAGGAGTTTCCTTTGCTGTATGCCAGGTCTACACTCAAATGAAAGAAAACAAAACAAAACAAAAAAATCTCACAGTGGACCTCAAAGTGAATACTAAGGAATTCTAGAAATAAAGACTTCACACTGTGAGAAATGATTCAGAGTGTCTTTGTTATGTAAAATGGACACAGCCATCATTTCCCCCCATGTCACACATATGGGTTGCCCAGATGAGAAATGGATCATCTGTCCTTTCTGCTATTCTTGTTTCATGTTGCTTGGTTATTAAGAAGTGACTTAACTTGTTTACCTAGAGGATGGTTGCAAGCTGTTTTCATATATCCAATGAGGTAAGAACAAGAGGAAATGGCTTATATTACAGCAAAGGAGATTTAGATTGGATGGAAGAAGGAATTTTTTGACAGTACTTAACATTGGAATGAAATCCATGAGGCATCCTTTAAAATACAAGGAAATCTCATCTGGCTGAGATTCTTAAAGATGACATGGAGGTGAGGGTGGATACTTCTTAAATCTTTACTAATCCTAAAATTCTACATCATTAAAAAAATTCTCTAGGGTTTGGCTGGATTAGATGATAAGGAAAGATTTAAGGAAACTCAAGCTTTTTTTGCTTTAGTCAAGATATACTTATTAATGCATTATGTGTGCTGGTCAATGCAACAGGAATTTTAAGAGCTTACACAAATGGCACCTGACTTCAAGGAAATTATTCTTTATGAAGAAAGAAAAAAAAATAAGAGACTCTTATCTCTGCTTGGATTAATAAAGAGTTTGTCAGAATAGATGTATGTGTACAATGGAAGCCCCGTGAGGGTAGGTTTCATAGGTTCTTTGACTTAAAAGTAGAAGAAACCTTAGAGGTCATCTACTCTACATGCTTCATTTTTCAGATGAAGAAACTGAGGCCCAGAGAGGTAAACTGATTTATCCAAGGTCACACAGGTGGTAAGTGACAGAGCTGGTCTTGCAATTATATCTCCTCCAGCACATATACTGAGTGCAAAGAAAGGTTGTCTGAATGAATGAATGAATGAATGAGTGAATTAATGAACTTAGTCGAGGAACTCACAAATAGAAGATACCCTTTCCCCTTCACTAACTGATATGACACAATCAGTCACCTTACACCCATAGTTACAAGGTAAAATGAATTAATGTGGAAGAAACTGAGAAAGTTTGCTGATTGAAATCTCAGCAGTTGCTTTACAATAAGTACAAGAATAGTTCTACTGAGAGATAGCATTGCATTTCAGAATATGAACTGGTCTTGACTTCCTGCCAGTATTGGGGAATCTACTCTTTAATACTCACATATTAATGATAAAAGCCAAAGCTTGAGGGGTAGTACGTGCATTGACTGATGGGACTGACAACCAATCATCTCCCAAGAACACACAGAGAATTATAGTTGCTTTCCAAGTTCTCTACTGCTATGATTCATCCAAAATCCTGACTGGATTGTATAAATACTGCAAAAAGAGCTGTTTACATTTTCAGATAGACCACATCTGTTTATGCATTATGCAAATCAAGGCAGCTTCTTTTTCAGCAAACACTGCCCATTTCCTCTAGATTTCGCCCATGTTAAAGCCTTTTCTTGGCTTCTCTGGAATAAATCCCAAGGATAAAGCAGTAATTACCCTAAGTGGCTTCCCCACCTCCCCTCTCCACCTCTGATTTCTGAAACAAATTACAAAATCTTTAAGCTAGAAGCAACTCTAAAGTTCATCTGGTCCAATCTCTGTCCCCACAGGAATCGCTTCCAGAATTTCAATCATTTTTCTTAAACTAGATGTTATGGCTTGCTCCAACAAGCATCTTCTTCTTTCTAGCTCTAAGCTTTGAGAAGACATAAGATGTCTCTATCATCCTCTGCCTCAGCATCATTGAAAAGCTCCCAAAATGCTAGTCAATGCCTGCAAAATACTACATTCAGTGTCCAAGGATCCCAATTTTTATTCTTTTTGAATCAATGGTGTTTTGCCTTGGCTTGTTACAAAACAATAAGGTCATGATATATCGTTAGACAATTGAATAGTCTTCACAAAGGAAAAGAGAGAATCCTGTCCACAGATGTTCACAGACCCCAAATAAGCGATTTCTTCTGAAAGCTTCTCGGAACTCAGAAAACAAAACATCTTCTGGTGAATTCCCTGAATTGTTATCCTGGCCTTCCTACCCCCTCATCAGGGAATAACCTGAGGAGGAAGAGATTTGCATATGATGATAATGAAGAACTATTTTCCTGTACTAACAACCTCCAACTGCTGGGCAGAGACAGGCTTCCACTACTGGTTGGTGGTGATTTCATCTGCACATCTGGAATGATTTACAATTATGACCCAATGGACTGGCTTTCTTATGTATGGACATACACGCACAAGCAAGCACACACACACACACACACACACACACACACACACACTTTTTTTTTTCCTTTGAACTTGTGCCTTTGACTTCAGTGTTACCCTAAAGCTCTATGTGAGAGCTCAGATGCTCTTGATACAGCCTATATTTTGCCCCCTGAACTAATTTTTCATTATTTGCCTTGTTGGACCAAAATTCTCATTTTTATAGAGATCCCAACACTCTGGTTTTAATATTACATGAGGGTAATAATAATGTGCATTAATCTCACTTCTTACTCTAGGGAGTTAGCACAAGCATAAGGACACATACAAATGCATCCCTTCTTATGAGCCCAGACTACAAAGTTGTGCAAGGATCATGGTGTCAGGGAGTATGCCTTTGGAAGCATGAGTTGGTCATTAACAATAGGTTTTTACTATTCTTTTGCCAGGGACCCAGATTAGAGACTAAGCAATGTTTTAATCATAGAATCACGTTAGAGCTGGATGATCACCTGGTTGGATTCCTTCATTTTACACGAAGAGGAATTTTAAGGAAACTGAATCCAAGGTCAGGAAGTTAGTGGCAGAGCTAGGATTTTTGTCTCTGAGTCCAACACTCTCTACACTGTCAGACACTGCCTCCCCAACCTCAGGGCATGCACCCAGACTGACCTTCTCCAACTCCAAGATCCATCTAAGTAAGGGAAGCTGTAAGTAATCTCACTCACCACAGCCATGCACACTGTCACCCACTTTTTCACCAGCTCTTCCAAACTCCCTCCTACATTCCCTGTCTTCTTTCTTTAACCTGACCAACTTATTTAGGTTGCTAAGTCTGTACATGTTACCTTGAGTAGCTTGGGCACAGATAGGAAGGTGTCTGTGGGTGGGTGGTCACCCTAGCAGGTGCTACAGAATGGAAGGTATTGACAATTGAATTCCTATGCAACCCCTCTCCAGAGGCTTTGCTTGTTCTCCTGAAATCAGTCAGGATGAGAAAAAAAGGCCATCTGTGAATTTTGGCACATCTTGAGTTCAAGCCTTGATTCCTTTCAGCATGGTGGTTTTATCTAACCCAGGACCATAAATAACTGTCAGGTTAGGCCCAGGCATGCAAATGTTACTGTACACCCATTGTGAAAGCTCCCTTTCATGTGGGCATCCTCTGAAACCGGGCAACTCCATTCCTGTGCCCTCAGTTACACCAAGCCCTGTTCCAACCACCCTCTTGCAGATGTGCAGTTTGTTGTGAAAGACAAATGACCATGGCTATTAAAGACAGTCTTGTTCTGAGCTCGCCCAGTGGTAGCATTATAATGGCTCCTTCCTTGGACACAGTAGCTCCCCGTAGTTGAAAGGGGGAAGAGAGAAAGCAAAGAAACTGAGAGGGAGTAAAACTTTGCCCGTTTCACATTTTTGAAAGATCGGAGCATCACTACACACCTTTGGAATTCCAAAGGTGACTCCCAGGGATGCATCATCCTCTTTCCTTCTTTGGTAACAAGGGTGACAGGCATTGAATATTGTCCTGATTGGTCCACTCCTACTCCTCCTTTTCCCATTTACTGCCATGATTAATCAACAAATATATGTTGAACATCTACTATCACTGAAGTGCTAGTTTCAGGCAGAATTCTACCCCTAAGGAGCTCACTTTCTATGTGGGGATGAGGTATTTGTAAGAAACAAGTAACATGAAAAATTCAGAGAAACTTGGGAAGACTTGTCTGAACTGAGGCAGAGGCAAGTAAGTAGAGCCAAGAAGGTAATTCATAGGAAGACTACAAGAATGTAAAAAAGAACAACAGGATTGAAAAACATATAAATTGCCAGTCAGTGTTGAGATAAATTGTGATTTATGTGTGTGAGCATGGGCATCTCTGAGTAGAAAGAGGGTAGAACACAGGTGCAGAATGAGGTACATATTGTCAGACATGGCCAATAAGTTGATTTGTTTTACTGTACTTTTTTTAAAAAACAGGGAATGGTTTTAATTAATGTATATTTGTGTGTGTTGGGGAAATTTATTGGGATATGAAAAGCCATATAATATGGTGAAAAAAACCCATTGCATTTGGAGTCAGAAGATACGGATTGCAATCCTTCCTGTGTCACCGACTACCTACATAATATTGAGCAAGTCTCCAGGCTTCAACTTCTTTGTCTAAAAATTGAAGAAATCAGGTTAGATGGTCTGTAAATTCCCACCTCTGACACCTTCTCACTTTCTTCATTTATAAAATGGGGATGTTAGATTGAATGCCTCCAAAATCCATTTCAACTTTAAATCAATGATCATTTGCAGCAATTTAAAAAATTTTTTTATTAATTTATTTTGATTTATCAGCAATCACTTCCATATGCTTTTGAGTTTAAAATTTTTCTCCCCCTTCCTCCCCACCACTCTCCCCAAGACAGTGCACAATCTGATACAGGCTATACATATACATTTCTATTAAACATGTTTTTCATGTTAGTGATGTTGTAAGTAAAAATTAGAACCAATAGGAGGAACCACCAGAAAGAGAAAACAAAACTCAACAGAAGGGAAAAAAAATAGCAATTCAACTTCCATAGTTCTTTCTTTGGATGTGGATAGCATTTTCCATCACGAGGCCTCTGGAGATGTCTTAGATCCTTGTATTGCTGGGAAGGGTTAAGTTTCTCAGTATTAGTCATAGCACAACATGGCTGTTACTGTGTACAGCGTTCTCTTGGTTCTGCTCACTTCCCTCCACATCAGACCATACAAGTCTTTCCAGGTTTTTCTGAAGTCAGCCTATTAATCATTTCTTATAGCACAATAGTATTCCATTACATTCATATACCACAACTTGCTCAGCCATTGCCCAATTGATGAGCATCCTCTCAATTACTAATTCTTTGCCACCACAAAAAGAGCTGCTATGAATATTTTTGTGCATGTGGATCCTTTTCCCATTTGTATGATCTCTTTGGGATACAGCCCTAGAAGTCCTATTGCTGGGTCAAAGGGTATGCACATTTTTATAGATTTGTCAGCAATTTTTAAAGAACATCAATAAAACTTTTTTTAAAAGGATAAGTCATAGAAATATGAAAAGTTCACCAACAACGTAAAGAAGTATATGATGTCAGAGGTCTATCTCATAATACAACATTCATTCTTTCATTTGTGTCCAACAAATATTTCTTCATTACCTGCCATATGTAAGACACAGCTGACGCTCCCTCCATTTCACTACCTCAACTCTTCACAGCAAATCTTTCATGTTTCCACACCGCCATGTTGTCACACTGAACATATTCCCCTGGCTGGGGCACCGAGTTAGGTTGCCAGGCCCAAGGAGTGGAAGGTATTAGCAAAAGCCATTCTGAGGAATAGCTTTTGAGGCCACCTTCGTCATCCCATCCAACATAAGTCATAACCCAATGCTGGTTGTGGCAAATTGCCAGACCTCAGGTCCTGAGGAAATTGCCTACTTTTCTATGCCTGAAACCTGAGCTGGCTGCCTCCTGCCCGGTGGAGTTTCACTCAAACATTACCAAAAGGCTTCCCTTCCCCTGATCCTCTGCCTCTTCAGGGAAGTCTAGTTCTAAGCCAGTCTATTTAATAGCAATCAGACTTGAGTTTTCTGTATGAAGTTCATGTGGTGGGCTTCTTGTTGCTTCCACTACCTACCAGACCCGAGACATAACAACCCCTCTACATTTTGAGAAGGACATTGAGAGAGAGACTGAAGGGCATCTTGGCAAGAGCAATCAAGAGGGTGAAGGGCCTCAAGTTCATGTCTTCTGAGGCTCAGTTGAAAGAATTAAGGAAGAGAAGGTTTAGGGAGGATGTGACAGCTGTTTTCAAGTATTTATATGGCTGTCGTGTGGAAGGTGGATTAAGCTTGTTCTGCTTTTCCCCAGCGGATAGAACTAGGAGCAAAAAGGTTGGGTGTGTCTGAGAGGCAAATTTAGTATTAATGATGGGGGAAATTTCCTTAAAATCAGAGTAATCCCAAAGTGGAAACAATCACCTTGGAAAGTAGTGGGCTGTCCTTTTTTGGAAGTTTTTAAGCCAAGGCTGAAGAGTAACTTACCATATTAGAGAGGCAAACTGCCCTATTTTCTGTTCCTCACACATAGGACATTACATCTCTTGCCTCCATACTTTTCAATGGCCATTCTCCATGCCTAGAATGTACTCCTGACATACCTCTGCTTTCTCTTCCATGAGATACAGCTCAAATACTATCTTCAGAATGAAATCTTTCCTGATGTCCCCAGATGCTAGTGCCTTCCTTGCCAAACTACCTTGTATACACTCTCCATATTTCTATTTGTTAATTTTCTATTTATGTTCTGTATTTTAAATGTACTTGTGTTGCCTTTTGGGATGCAAACTCATTTCAAGTAGGGTTTGTTTCATTCTTTGTACTTCGATCAAAGTGCCTAGCACTTTGTAGTTGCTGATTGATGAGAAAATAATTCAGAATTACTCAAATTGGACAAAAGCATAAGGAAAGCATCAATTTATTCAGACTTTTTTTTTCCTTCCTCAGCTCTCAGTCTTTCTTTGTACAGCTTCTCTAAATTTTATATATGATAAAATTGTGAAACCCCAGAGTTTGTAGGGATTTCAGAGGTCAGCCAACCCAACACTTTACTGGACTTGCCTTTATGAAGATTCCCTACAAATAGGCATTCAGTTTTTCCTTGAAAACCTCCAATGTTAGGGAACCAGGCTGCCTTCCAAGGCAGCTCATTCCATTTGGGAGCAGCTCTCATTCAAAAAAATTCCTTCCTTATATTAAGCTGAAATCTGTCCCTTTGTAGCTTTCTCCCACTGGTCCTCATTCTACCTCCTGGAGCCAAACAGAGCAAGTATAATCCTTTCCTATATGACCATCACTCAAATATTTTAAATGTACAGAACATGTCTGCTCCATCTTTTCTACTCTAGGTGAAACAGCCCATGTTTCTTCAACAATCAGCATATGACATGATTTAATCTCCTCTTACCAGTTGTCACACTCCTCTGGTCTCCATTTTGAACATTTCCTTCCTCAAATTTGGTCTCCACATTCCAAATGTGGTCTGGCAGGGGCCGAGAATAATTGAACTCTTGCCCCCCTCGCTCTGGTCCTATCCTTATTGCAGCCTAATATTGCCCCAAGTTTTTTGGCTTCCACATTACACTGCTGACTCATACTCAGGTTACAAAAAACACAGATCATTTTTCCTAGGAACTATAGTCTGGCTTCATCTCCCCCACCCTTACTTGAGAAATTTCTTTTTTTAATTCCAAGTTTAGAGCATTATATCTTGTTACTAACTTAGGCTAAACAATTTGTAAGTGGCAGGTCTGAGACTTAAAATCATCTCTTCTGTCCCTAGGCCCTGTGCTTTATATAGAACACTCCACTTAGTAGTTTCAACATAGGTTCTGCTCTGTACACATATACCTGGAATGCAGTCACGTACGGGCCCTCATCACCCTACCTCTCAGGGTATTTAACAGAGATGGAGAAAATACAAGGAGGGACAAATAAATCCATCACAGCTGGGGGTGAGGCTGTTGAAAGATGAAAATAAAAGATAAGGACTCCTCATCTTGCAAAGATGAGGTTGTAAGGCTTATCCTCAAAATCTGAAAATGTATGCATATCTAGTTGGAATACTGATCATTCCTTGAAGCTTCAGAGAGACAAGCTAAGAACAAACAGAGAAAAATGCTGCATTGCATGGCAGTAATCAACAGGAAATTTATTATGCCAAGAGGTAGCATAGGCTAAAAGTTGTTTGTCCTTCTGGAAGAGGACCATGACATCAGGGAGGTGATGCCATGACATGCAAGTGAATTGGATTTAAGTGAGGGAGGGCTGTGCAAAGTCACCAGCCTCACTTTTTCCTCTAGAGCCATCTGGGTCCAGTGGTAAGATATAGATCAGAATGACTGGAGATGGCCTCTAGGCTATAAGTACTTGGAGAGGGATGGAATGTGTGCCTGGACCTTTGATTTCATCAATCAGAGAACTCCTAGTGGGAAAACTCCTTCCATTGATATATCAATTCATCTGGAACAAGTGAATGAAAATGGCAACTATTAAGTGCTTACTATGTTCCAGGCCTTGTGCTAAGGGAAAGGAATAAGCATTTATACAATGCCCACCTACTATGTGCAAGGCATTTTGCTAAGAATTTTTTACAAATATTATCTCATTTGTTCCTCATTGGGAAGTAGGTGCTATTATTAAGCTCATTTTAGAGTTGAAGAAACTGAGACAAACAGAAGCGACTTGCCCAGGGTCACACAGCTGTCTGAGATTGGATTTGAATTCAGGTCTTCCTAGCTCCAAGCCTAGTACTCTGTACTGTGCCATCAGCTGCTTCTATGCTAAGTTAAAGTAAAACAAGCCTATTCCTCCAGAAACTCTTAGGAAAAGACAACACATGTGGGGAAGTGGAGTCAGCAAGGGGTAATTTTGTCTGGGAAATCACAGGATCCCTGTGAGTAGAATCATATGCAGGGGTGTGCTGGTAAATGTTGAGCAACCAGCTTTCCAAAAATAACCCAGGACATACTTTGAAATTTAATCTGTTTTCTTAACATTTTCTCTACCATTTTATTAACTCTAGACAATCAAGAAAACAGTAAATCAGGCCCTGATTTGTAGTGTTTGCCAAATTTCTGAGGTGCAAATTCTTACACTGAAAATTTAGCAATCAGGTTAAGCCTGTAAAAGGTGGCTACAGCACATCTCTGGTCATAGGACAATTGATTGACACGCCCTTTCCCTGCTGTCCAGCGGTAGCTTTGATTTGATTATTGTTCCCGGAGCTAGAAGCGAGCATGGGCAGGGATGTTACTACCCAGCAGCCTGGCACTAAGAGAGCTGAAGAGTCAGTCATTTCACTTTCCTACCCACCTAACCCCACTGTCCCCTGATTGGCTCGAGGATAAAAAAAATAAATAATTTTATTTGGATTTTAATAGCCCTTTATAACCTCTTTCCACCCAGCCTCATCATCCATTACTGCCTTTCCTACACTCCATGGCCCAACCAAAACGCTTTCTCTGTTCCTTCCTCCATCTCTCATCTTCACACTTGTACACCAGTTGTCTTCATGCTGGGAATGTACTCCCTGCTTACATCTACCTCATACAGCTCCCGTCTTCCTTCAAGACACAGCCTTCACAGCTATCACCTACACAAGCCTTTCCTAATGCCAGTGGCTAGTATTCACCCTCCTTGACTCCCTAGTATTTAGCCACTTTCATTTATTTTGTATTTATTCTATTTATATTTATTCTATATTTTTTATGCATGTATATGCTGTCTCCCTTGATAGAATCTGAACTCCTTGAGAGTAGGAATAGTTTCAGTTCTGGTATGTTTATACTCAAAGCACCTTCCTCGCTGAGAATAAAATGAAGTAATATTTGTAAAGCATTTTGCAAACCTTAAAGTACTGTTGTTGTTATTATTATGAGTATTGTTATTAGTCTAGTGCAGTGCTTGGCATGTAGTAGGTTCTTTTTTATTTTATTTTATTCTGAACTTGGGAAATAAAACAAGCATTTCGATGATACAGTAGAATAGGAAAAAAAGATGATTTTACAGGAAACTGTAAATCTATTATGTACAACTTGCTACTCCTTTTAAATATGTAATAAAGTTATTATGTAACTTGCTTTTTCTCCCTCTTTTTCTTCTCTTTTCCCCCACCCTAGAAATGGCACCTAGGGCCACTATCCTCAAGGAATTCATAGTCTGGTCAGGAAACTCGAATGTCAAGCAAGCATGATGCCTGGGACAAGTTCAATTTGGGGTGGAGAGACTTTGAGGAAAGACCTTGTTCCTCAGGATATAACACCCTCTGACAGGAGATACCTGAGAACTCAGCCACATGGTAAAGAGAGATAGAGACCCTCAACTAGGGCACTGCTGGGGAGGCCAGGGTCAAGTGAGAAAATAGGGTGGGACCAGCCAGGGAGGTATTCACCAGAGGTATATACACTGAAGTAGAAAACAAACCATAAAGTAGTTTCCTATTTTCATTAATCATTCTTACTGAATAGGTACTAAGGCTGCTTATTTCTGCCTGCCAAAGAAGTTCGAGCACCCTCTAAATTTTGTCTCACTGAAACAAAGCTCTGGTCACCCTACCTTAGTTATAGTTCCAGTAAATTAAGATAGTGAGATTCCAGTGAGACCAGTGTCCCTGGTTGGTTGAGCTATCAATCATAATTAGAACAGGAAAGGATCATTTCAATTGATTGTTACACAGTACTTAGCTGATGAGTTCTCTGATTGGGACAACAGTATGATGGTAGACTGGTTGCTTTACCATAGCACATCAGTTTCCTCATTCAGAAGGCGAGTAATTTGTGAGGATAATTAATATAAAGCAAACTGATATGATCTGCTACAGGAACAAAATCCGCCTTGTTATTTTAGGCTCCAAACATCCCCTAGGACATCCATTCATCCATCCTGACTTACTAGATTATCTTTCCCATGTTTGTTGTTCGGCTTTGCTCTTTTAACTTATTTTCCACTCTTCTGATCTCTTCCAGGCTCCACTGAGATGTTTCCAGTTTGGTAAGTAAGCATTGTAGCTTCAACCAGGGAGACCAAATTCTAGTCCCTGCTCTCCAGCAACATAGACACCAAATGTAAAAAGGGAACACTAAATTTAGAAAAGGGCACATGTGGACTGGTGCGCTGTTTGTTTTTTCATTTATTTTGCATTAAAAGCAAGACGCAACAGAAAACAACAAAAGAGGTTTCAAAAAAAAACTTTAAAGCAGGATGTAATAGCCTTCTTCACAATAAACAAAGAAAGAGCTGACATTAACATTAACACTTAAAGGTTTACAAAGTACCTTCCATATATATGTCTCTGAGTCCCACAGCTACCTTGTGCAATAGACATGGCACTTTATAGATGAAGAAACTGAGTCTGAAGAGACTGACTCTCCCTTACTACCATAGTGTTTGAGGCAGGACTTGAATACCAGGTATTTCTGACTTCCGATCCAGATTCTTTCCCCCACACCATGATGCCTCTCAATGCAAACATATAACAGAAACATCCTTAAGACACTTGCACTGTCTACAGTAATCCCTTCCTCATTGCAACTTTCCCCATTGTGGTTTTGATATATTGCAGGTAGGCATAAGAAATTAAATGGATTTTGCACAAACAAAGACAATGCAACCAAGATTAGGAGGGAAGCAGAAAACTGGGAAAGAATTTTTACAATCAGTGTCTCTGCTAAAGGCCTCATTTCTAAAATATACAGAGAACTAAGTCAAATTTATAAGAATAAAAGTCATTCCCCAATTGATAAATGATCAAAGGATGTGAACAGGTGGTTTTCAGATGAAGAAATTAAAGTTATCTATAGTCATATGAAAAAATGCTCTAAATCACTATCGATTAGAGACATGCAAATCAAAATGACTCTGAGGTACCATGTCACACCTATCAGATTGGCTAACGTGACAAAACAAAAAAAATGATAAATGTTGGAGATGTGGGAAAATTGGAACACTAATGCATTGTTGGTGGAGTTGTGAACTGATCCAATAATTCTAGAGAGCAATTTGGAACTATGACCAAAGGGCTATAAAAATGTGCATACCCTTTGATCCAGCAATAGCACTTCTAGGGCTGTATCCCAAAGAGATCATAAAAATGGGAAAAGGACCCCTCATAAAAAAATATTTATAGCAGCTCTTTCTGTGGTGGCAAATAATTGGAAGCTGAGGGGATGTCCCTCAATTGAGGAATGGCTGAACAAGTTGTGGTATATGAATGTAATGGAATACTATTATGCTATAAGAAATGATGAGCAGGTAGACTTCAGAAAAACCTGGAAAGACTTATATGGACTGATGCTGAGTGAAGTGAGCAGAACCAGGAGAACAACGTGCACAGTAATAGCCACATTGTGCAATGACTAACTTTGATAGACTTAGCCCTTCTCAGCAATGCAAGGATCTAAGACATCTCCAAAAGTCTCATGATGGAAAATGCTATCCACATCCACAGAAAGAGCTATAGAGTCTGAATGGAGATCGAAGCATATTATTTGCTCTTTTTTTTCTTCTGCTTTGTTTTGTTTCTTCTTTCTTGTGGTTCCTCTTATTGGTTCTAATTCTTCTTTACAACATGACTAATGTGAAAATATGTTTAATAGGAATGTATATGTAGAGCCTATATCAGATTGCACATTGTCTTGAGGAAGGAGGAGGGGAGGGAGGGGGAGAAAATTTAAAACTCAAAAGCTTATGGAAGTGAATGTTGAAAACTAAAAATAAATTAATTTTTAAAATAAATGGGAGGAGCTGATTATTTTGTTGTTCTATATTGTTACTGTTAGTATCACTGATATAGGTTAAAAAATCTTAAATTATGTACAATAAACAAATTAAATGGAAATTTTGGGAGAGTTTTGCTGCAGATGACATGTGAAGCCTAGCAGATGACACAGAAAAAGTTTAGAAACTCAGAAATGCATAAAAAATATGTATAGTATTGTATAATATCAACATATTTTATTTCTTAATGTTGTAAACATCCCATAAAAGAAAAAGAAAAAATGCAGACTTCTTTTATGGTATAAAGGGAGGGTCAAAAAATTTTACTTGAATTTTCCAGATCGTGGGAAAACCATACCCCTAACTCCCCATGATGTGGAAGGGATAACTATGGTTATGTGAGACAGGTAAGAGACAATGTGAGGGGAGAGTTTTGACTTCCATTTTTCTCCTGATCTATAAAGTCAGTTAAGAATAATTCATTATCTACCTCATACAGTTGTGAGAAAAGTGCTTTATAATCTTATGATGCTATATAAACATGGGTTGCTATTGTTTTATAGGTGTTTTTAGGAGTGTAAATGAAGAAGCCATTGAGGCCAAAGGGTTCAACTTATCTTAGAGCAGGAAGGAAGCTTTACCATAGCATAAAAGCATAAAAGAGAGCTTTATCAAAGCATAAAAGTCTTCAATATCTCCCTGGTAAAATTGGACTACTCCTTCCCTTATTACTAGTCTCCCATCACTTTATGACAGTGAATGAATGAATGAATGAACAAATGAATGAAGAAGCATTTGTTGAGCCCTTACAGTCCTGTCTCTTGAGGACCTTCTGTTCAAATAGGGGGATACACAGATGGAGAATTGGTGGCCAGGGAAGAGATTTTTATTCTGGGCAGTCACAGGGATCAGCAGTACAGCCATAAGGCAGAGGGTGTTCGTGCCTTTCCTCATAGCAATAGTAGTATATGATCATTGTTCCCAGAGCCAGAGCAACGATATGAAAAGGGATGGAGATAGTATATGCTATAATAAAGGATGAACTCAATGATTTTAGAAAAAAAATGGATAGACTTGCACAAAATAATGAAGAATGAAATGGACAGAATCAAGAGAATATTATATACAGTAACAGCAATACTTTTTTAAGAACAATTTTGAGCAAATAAGTAATTTTGACAATCATAAATACCCAAATTAGCTACAAAAGACATATGAAGGAAAATGCTATCCATATCCAGAGAAACTGACAAATAGAAGTATGTACAGAATGATTTTACATACCCACCCCCCCCCCCCCCCACATATATATATATATATATATATATATATATTTGTGTCTAATGGTAGTCATCTCAGGGTCAGGGGGAGAAAAAAAGTTCACATGATAACTTTATTATATATTTAAAAGGAATAGCAAGTTGTACACAATGGATTTGCAGTTTCATTGAAATCATCTATTTTACTGTATTATGTTATGGAAATGCTTGTTTATTCCACAAATTAAAAATAATTTTTTTAAGAAAAAGGATGGGTAAAATGTTGCCTACAACATCCTATAAGTTACCAAGTCTCATCCATTTGACCTCTATGGTAACTCTAGCATCTCTCCCCACCTCTTCAGTCCCACCACATGCCCTGCTGATACACACAAGCCAAGGCAGATGGTGAGACGGCCATGGTGGGTAGTTCTGGTGTCCTGATGGACATCAGGATGGGATGCAAAGTCTGATCTAAGGCCATCAAGACTGGACAATTCAACCCCAGAGGAAAGCCACAAAGCCAAGAGGATGAACTCCAGGGGCTTGAGAGGGCCCAGTCTCTGGAGACTGGGTTTGGAAAGCCCTCATCCCTAGTGGAATGAAGGTGGTAAGATGCCTGTACTGCAGAGGCCCTGATAGTTAAAGGCTTCTCCTCACCCATCTGCTCTCATCATGCATCACACCATTCTTCATCTTCATTGTAACCCTTTTCAGACTTTACCCAAAGTATCCCAGGTGTATGGAATGATTTTCTCTCCCTATCCTTCTCTTCCTTTGATTACAGCTCAATGCCCTGCTTTCCTTTAATTATCTATTCCATACCTTAAAAAAAAAAAAATAAGAATAAAGAAAAGATTAAGAGCAGAGTAAGGTGTAAAATGGATAATTTTGATTACACTATATTAAAAAGGGGTTGTACAAATAAAACAAATGTAACCAAGATCAGAAGGAAAGCATAAAATTGGGGGAAAATTTATAGTTTCTCAGATAAAGGTCTCATATCTCAAATATATAAAGAACTTTGTAAAATCTTTAAGAATAAGGGGTCATTCCCCAATTGACAAGTAGTTATAGTGATCACATTTTAAAGTAAATAATTCTAACATTGGCTAGGTTTTTTTTTTTTGCCTCCATGATATTGTTCAAGTCAAATGAGATAAGGCATGTAAATTGAGGTAAAATCTATAAAGTCAGTTGTTGGTATTATTATCTCTATAACTAACTTTAGTTTGAGGGCTCGAAGGGATTCTCTCTTATTTGAAGAGACAGGTAGTGTAGTGGACAGAATGCTGGACTTGGAGTCATGAAGATCTAAATTCAAATCCTGCCTCAGACACTTAGCAGTGATGTGATGACCCTGGGTAAGTTACTTAATCTCTATTGGCCTCAGTTTCTTCATCTGTAAAATGATGATAATAATAGCATCTACCTCACAAAGTCATCGAGAGGATCAAATAAGATAAAACTTCAGGAACCATATAAGTATCAGCTAATACCCTAAAAGCCTAATGTGGTTTTATGCATTCCATAGATGTAAACTTAGTAAATATTTATTGCCTGAATTCTCTAAGACAACATAGTTGGTGTTCTGAACCAAATGAAAAGGGGATTAAGACATTTTTGTTTAAATCATTACAATCTTGAGAAATCAAAAATATTTATGTATTCCCACTAGCATCTCAAAACATTATTTACACCTAAAATATGTTCTTACTCTTCATTTGCCTCCTGCTTCTGATGGCACCACCACATCTTCCAGGTCCCCAGGCACAAAAGCTCAGTGTCATCTTAAAGACTGCCTGGCCTTTGCCCCTGACATCTCGTCAGTTGGCTGACCATTTGGTCTCTGCAGGAACTCTTCCCTCCTATTCATCCCATTGTCAAGGCCCTAGTGTAGGTTATTATTAATTCTTACCTGGACCATCCTGCACTGCCACATGATTAATTTTTCTAATGCACAGGTCAGATCAAGTCATTCTAGTCCTGACAATATTAATTACTCCCTGTTGACTACTAAGTAAAATCTGAGATTTTTAAACTGGCGTTCAAGGCCCTCCACAATCTTTCCCCGGCCTAAATTTCTAGAATCTTATACTCCTCCCCTCTATATATGCCACATTCTTACCAAACTGGACCACTCATGCTTCCCAGAGTTGTCCATGAAAATATTTTTTATATTTTCCTGCCTTTCCTTATACTGCTTCTCATTCCTAAAGAATTGAACATTCAAATCTGAAGTTAACTAATCTCAGGTTTTCTGTTCTTGGTTTTCAAAATCCAAACAAGGCACTTAGTAGGCTTAATCTAATTTTATCTGTTTGATTCTTTGTGTCACAGAAGTCGTAATCCCATGGGGTGACAGCTGCCTTAAAGTTGTTTGTGTTGCTGCGCTGCTGAAGCTGCTGCTGCATAAGAAGAAAAAGAAGAAGAAGAAGAAGAAGAAGAAGAAGAAGAAGAAGAAGAAGAA